>NC_134867.1:41472020-41577020 GCF_049852395.1 Peromyscus maniculatus bairdii | reverse complement strand
GAGCAGAGACAGGCTTCTTGGGTTCACATTCTGGTGACATGACCTCTCTGTGCCTCTTCTTCTTCAATGGCTTGCTGTGTGACATGGGAGACATAGTCCCTGGGAGTTCATAGCCTAACAAAAGAGATGGGTCAGTAATAACCTATCAGAAGGGTAGGTGCAGTCATGGAGATAAAAATAAAATACTTCGCTTCCACGGAGAAGTCAATGCAGGGAAAGGGGAATGATAGCATAGATGGTGAAGCTAACCAACAACCGATACACACATTAAACACACACACACACACACACACACACACACACACACACACACACACACACACACACATCTATGTATGTATTTCTGCCCACAGGTCCAAGAATGAAGTTCAGTCCTAGCACCGCATAAATTGGGCATGATGAGCTGGGCGGTGATGGTACATGCCTTTATTCCCAGCACTTGGAAGGCAGAGTCAGGCGGATCTCTGTGAGTTCGAGGCCAGCCTGGGCTACCAAGTGAGTTCCAGGAAAGGCGCAAAGCTACACAGAGAAACCCTGTCTCGAAAAAAAAAAAAAAAATTCTGTAATTTAAAAGAGCATTTTCCCCCATTGAAACTGTAATATCCCTTACGATTCATCTTAGTTTTTTGTTTGTTTGTTTGTTTGTTTGTTGTTTTTCGAGACAGGGTTTCTCTGTAGCTTTGGAGCCTGTCCTGGACTAGTTCTGTAGACCAGGCTGGCCTCGAACTCACAGAGATCCTCCTGCCTCTGCCTCCCGAGTGCTGGGATTACAGGCGTGTGCCACCACCGCCCGGCCTCATCTTAGTTTTTATCTCTTTGTAAGTAATTGTGCGTACGTATGAGTGCATGCCTGCAAGCGTGTACATGGTATTTTGTGCTGTGTTGTATGTTTGATGAGTGTGCTTGTGTGGTACATGCATATAAGTATTTAAGCATTCTGGTATGTAAGCAGGATGCCCAGGGTCTTCCTCCTTCACCCACTGCCTTATTCCTTCTACACAGGGCCTCTTCCTGAATCTGAGGCTCTCATTTTGACTAGGCTGGCTGGCCAACAGACTCTCAGGATACTATTTCCGCAGCCATGTGCAGCCATGCTCAGGTTTTTAAAGATTATTTTTAACTTTTTAAATTATTATTTAATTATTTTTGGGCTTTATGTGTATGAGTGCCTACTTGTATATAAGCAGTGCCCACGGAGGCCAATACTTTCTGCTTGGACTTGGGCCTGTTCCACCAGACCTCATTTTGTAAACCTGGTTAAAAGCTCATAGTTAGGGATGTCACAGACCCTAGCGGAGAATCCGCTATCGTTGTATTGGCTAAATGTTCATGTTATCCAACTGTCTTCTAAATATTTATGTTTGTACTCACAGGTTTGTGCGGCTCTCAGCCTTGGTCAGAAAAACTTCTTTTTTTTTTTTTGAGGTGGAATCCTAGCTGGTCAAAGTGCTAAGAATAAGAAATTGCGAGTTCTTAGTAATGAATGGATCATCCATGTCCACCTTAACCTACCCCAAGGCTCGGGGAACATCCAGAAAAATGGGGGGAGACACAAACGGAATGTAAGAGGATGGGTCAGAGAACCACTGTTGTAGGCTTGAACTTGCAGCTGTGGTTACTGTACATGACCAGCCCGGCCAGAAGCCTAGCATAAATAGGGGACAGGTTCCTGAGGCCCACACCCCTAGCTGCAGAGATATCGGCAATTGATGGCTGCTGGGAAGTCATCACCATGTCCGAGTAGATGGAGCCACAGCCATGTGCATATGGACAACACAATTGGATACAGTAAATTATTAAAGAAGAAAAAAAAGAATAAGAGGACATGAAGTTGTCAGGGAGCCATGTTAGGGGTCCCAGCAAGAGGCAGAGTAAGATAGTAAGGGGTAGAAATAGTCAAAATACATACACACACACACACACACACACACACACACACACACACACACACAACACACATGTATGTGTATAAAATGTATTTTAATTCTTTGTATTATATAATACATTATATAAAATATGATTATTTTATTTTTAAAAAATGTTATATATAGCCGGGAGTTGGTGGCCACCGCCTTTACTCCCAGAACTCAGGAGGCAGAGCCAGGCACATCTCTGTGAGTTCGAGGCCAGCCTGGTCTACAGAGCGAGATCCAGGACAGGCACCAAAACTACCCAGAGAAACCCTGTCTTGGGGAAAAGAAAAAAAAAAGAAGCCAATAATAAATCTGTTCCTGTAACCCTAGTTTAAAAAAAAAAATTCTGTTTAAGTATAAATAAAGATGGCCTGTGGCCATTTGAGTACAATCTTCTTGGTGGTCAGAAGTTTTCCTTGCACTGATATCCCTTCCCAGCCTCCGGACCTGAACCTGAGCCGAGGCTGGACCCTGGCAGGCTAGTTTTTCTCACTCACAAATAGATCAGTGAGCCCCAAAGAACTCCTATTCCTCTTCTCTTTTAAAACTCTACCTTTTCTGGGCAATGGTGGTGCACACCTTTAATCTGAGCACTCAGGAGGCAGAGGCAGGCAGATCTCTGTGAGTTCAAGGCCAGCCTGGTCTACAGAGCGAGATCCAGGACAGGCACCAAAACTACACAGAGAAACCCTGTCTCGAAAAACAAAACAAACAAAAACCCAAAAAAAGTTATATATATATAATCTGCATATGTATAATGTGAACATACACACACATATATGACATTTTCAAAGATAAAAAAAAAAAAACATGGCACTCAGCAGACGGGAGAGAGAAGGCAAGGGCCTGAATCCCCAAACGACTGTGTGATCTGACAAGAGTCCAGATGGGGCGGGTTGGTGAGGGGGGGAGGGGTTGACTGGGCCACCATCGCAGGTGCAATCTTGGCTGACGCCCCGTAGGTGTTATGTAATGTGAAGGTGTGCCTCTACCCGCGTGAGTTTCAGACCAGGAGAGAAATCCACACTAGCCTGAGAGAAAGCGAACGGGATCTTGCTGTGTCCCTCAATTAACACGAACAATCGCTGGGGATTTTGCTTTACTGGTAGAAAAAGGAGGATCGGCTTGTGTTCCCTTTAAGCTGGAATGCCAAGCGCGCATCTCTATGTAACAGCTTTCGAAATGATCGTGTACATGTGACTCCAGATCTTCTTTTCTCACGGTCAATACCGTCTTATGTTTGTGACTTTAGGTGTGTGTGTGTGTGTGTGTGTGTGTGTGTGTGTGTGTGTGTGGTGTGTGTGTGTGTGTGCAGAGAATGTGTATGGGTCCAGGAATATACCCCATCATGCGTAGAGGTTAGAGGCCAACCTCGGGTGTCAGCTCTTGCCTTCCATCTTGTTTGAGGCAGGATCTCTCTTTTGTTTTGCTGTTGGTGCACTGTCTACACTGGCCTGCCAGCCCCAAGGATTCTCCTTTCTCCACCCTCAGTCTCACTGTGGGAACACTGGGATTACAAATTGCATTACTATGTCTGGCATTACATGGGTTCTGAGGATTCAAACCCTAGACCTCACTCTTAAGTGGCAAGTGTGTTACCCACTGAGCCATCCTATGACTTGATTTACCCTCAGTTACAGCCACCAGGGTTTTAAATCTTTTTTGCATACATCTCCAATATTTTATTTACACCCTTTCTTATAAAACCTTGACTTTATCCCCACCCCTCTACTGACCCAGTCCCCAAATCTTTATGTCATCTATGGAATCAAAGCAATAAACTTCATTTTCAGTTAATCCCTGGAGGAAGACACTACAAAAAAGAATGTTTTCAGGGTTCATTTTTCAGTCTTGTTTTCCAGTTTTAAAACTCATTTAATAAGGACCAAAAGAAGAAGGAGGAGGAGGAAAAGGAGGAGGAGGAGGAGGAGGAGGAGGAGGAGGAGGAGGAGAAGGAGGAGAAGAAGAAGAAGAAGAAGAAGAAGAAGAAGAAGAAGAAGAAGAAGAAGAAGAAGAAGAAGAAGAAGAAGAAGAAGAAGGTTGTTGGAGGTCTGTTGACAGCTTAGTCGATTTCCAAATTTGTTAAATTTCCTATTTTCAGTGGAATATATTCTCAAAGTAATGCTGTTTAGAAGATACACTGCATCTAAGACTTTCCATGTGTTCAACATCTCGGCCAGCTCTCCCTGGAGAGGAGGTGTGTGCAGTCTTTCCAGACAAAGACTGGGCCCCGAGTCGTAAGAAAAGGTTCTCTTTGTGCCAAGTAAAACAACCTTTCCCGTGAATTGAGCAACATAGTAAAAAGGGACAGAGATCACAGCATAGATGACACTGGGAAGAGAGACTGATTCCTGCTGTTGGAAGCGGTGATAAAATATTGAAACACGTATTTTAGAGCGAAACAAGCCATTGTTTCCATTTGTCAGTTCATTGTCAGACAATTTCATTTCTCTGAGTGGGAGCTGAAAGTATCCAAGCTGAAGTGATGTCTCCAGGTTTTTCCTCCTGCTTCTCGTAATTTCTCATTTAGTCTCAGTTTGATTACTTGGAAATTAAGTCATTCTTCTCATTAAAATATTATTGGAGCTGGGATGTCTCTTAGTAGAGTGGTAGACTAATACACACAAGACCTTTGGGATTTATACATGAATAAACCATGAGTGGACGTAAACACCCATAATCCTAGCACTCGGGGTGCAGATGTAGGAGGATCAGAGAAGTTCAAGATTCTGCTCTGCGACATAGTGAGTTCAAGACCAGCCTGGGATGTATATGGGGATTTTCTTAACTAACAAACAAACAAAACCATCAATAAGGTCCTGAGGCCCTGGGTTCAACACACACACACACACACACACACACACACACACACACACACACACACACCACACACACACTCGAAAGCATGCATACACACTCATTATGACAGCAAGAAAGGCAATGGAAGGTAAGTTATCTTCCAACAACACATTTTTTATTGCCACGAATGAATTTTATCTATTATCCAGCCAAACTATTCTTTGAACACCCTATTAACTTCAGTAATCTAGAAGGGAGGATTATAGGATGAGGAAGAGAGGCCAGAGGAACAGAAGGTGGTACTGAACAAAGAATTATACATTATTTAAGTCATCAACGCTGTCTTCCTGAGACTGTAATGGGGGAAGAAGAGGATCCGAGTTGAGTTCCTAGAGCAGCCTCTTCCTGTCCTGTCTTTGAAGGATCCGATCTGATAAGGAGTCTGGAGGGTTTCCTGACAATATGAAGAAAGGTGTTTAGGCTTGTCCCTGCCACTGTGCATTTGAGTGTTGGTGTTCAATAGTCAGCTAGCAATCATCAGGCATTTGAATAAAATAAAATGAGCATATTAATTGGATCCCATTGCTTCATTCCAGAATGTTAAAGCCATTAGGATAGCAACAGTATTACAGTTTATTCAAATTTTCTTATACAAAATCAGGCATAGAGTTCCAGTTAAAATACTTCAGAAATTGGGTTTCTCGGGGCTTCATGAGTTTCTTGGTGGTATAGCATGCAGATTGATTTCAGCCTAGTCAAACGTTTACTGAGCTGGGCCTGATAGCTCAGGCCTATAATCTCAGCCACTTGGGAGAGCCAAGTAAGGACGATCATAGATGGAGGCCTTGTTTGGGCTATGGAGTGAACACAAGATCAGCCTGAACATCCCAGAGAGAACGTCTCAAAAAGGAAAAAAACAGCAGAACAAGTCATTTACAGAGGAGAAAAATGCTCAATAAACACATGACAATGTTTTCACACTCTCTAGGAACCAGGTAATAAAAATTAGAACCAAGGCCAGTGAGATGACTAGCAGGCAAGAGTGCTCACCATCAAGCCAGACAACCTGAGTTTGATCCACGGTACCCACACGGTGGGAGGAGAGACCATCTCCCACAGTGTATGTATATACTCTCTCCTGCAAGAAACTAATAAAAAATAGAACTAAAACCAAACTTACTGCAGTTAGCGGAACTCAATGGAGTCCAGTAACACCAGGCACCACCAAATTCTAAACAGGAACCTCAAGCCTTGAAGGAGGGAATACAAATAAGGGATCCTCTGGAGAGCTGGTTAGTAAACTAAAGCCGTGCTTAACTCACGATCCAGTAAAAGGGAGCAGGACATGAACATGCAGACACGTTCACCGCACCATTGTTACCGCAGAAGTTTAAAGCAGCATTCATGCGCTTAAGTGTAAGAATGGGCATGTGTGAAAGACCCATTCATTCATTGACTTGTTGAGCACCTGCTGTGTGCCAGTCCTGCTTTGGGTACTGAGGAAACATCAGTGAAACAAAACCCAGATATCTGCTCCAAGAAAGATGTATTTGTAGGCGCTCAGAAAAAAAGTTTTTAAGTAAGAAAAATAAGATGTCTAGGAGATAAGATACTTAGCATGGATGAAACCCAGCAGTGAAGGAGTATGGGAGAAGCCCGTGGGTGAGGAAAGAGACAGCTGAGCAAGCCCTAGAAGAGAGAGCGAGCTGGGAAAATAACTGGGGGAGGGACTTGGAGGCATAGAAGGCCATAGAGAGGGAGAGGGCAGGGGAGGATGGGGTGATCCGGGCATAGTTGAGGGCCACAGAGGATGATGTCTAGAACTGGGTTGGCCTTAGCCAACTTTGAAGGCCCTTGCTTGATTCCTAAGAGCACACATGGCTTGAGCCCTCAATACACTATGCGCCGGGCACTATTATAAACTAACATACCTCTCTCTCTCTCTATCATGCCCCCTACGCTTTTGAAACCCAGGCTCACCTTGAAACTCTGCTGGGAGGACAGGTATGAGCTACCTCATCCTGCTTCATTATAAACTTTCTCCATATATTTAGTCATTTAAGGTCCCCAATTGTCTCCCAGAGGCGTTAATAGCTAGACTCATTTCGTAGATAAGGGAACTGAGTTCCAGACAGGTTAACTCATTCGAGATCAGTAAATTGTGTGTTGATTCAAACCTAGACTGAGTTCAGCCCACTCTTAGTGACTGCCTGGCTAACTCTTGTGTTTATTCTCTTGGGGGCGGGCCCCTGGTGTCTGGCATCTTCCCACCATTGTAGGCTGTGCCGTGGGTCACCTACTGGCTTAGGCTATTGTTATCACCTAGAATTTGGATTCTGGGAAGAGCTGAGATGGGAGGTGTCCCTGTTCCCAGCCTCCTCCTCCGCTTTCCCCTCCCCCAGAGTGGTTTAGCAGGTGCAGGCGGTGCAGGTTTATGCAGATTTCTCTAGTGAAGAGTGGTAACCATCTCACAAAGGTATTTGCAAGTTTTACTTCATCTTGTCTCTCAGAGGAGAAGGTAAGTGAGGAGGCTGACCCTGATAAGACAGTCCCTCCTGAGACTTCTCCCACTTTCCTGGCTGGTTTTATGTGTCAACTTGACACAAGCTAGATTTGTCAGAGAGGAAGGAGCCTCAGCTTAGGATATGCTTCCATGAGATCCAGCTGTAAGGTATTTTCTCAATTAGCGATCAATGGGTTTGGGGGCAGCCCATGGTAGATGGTGGGCCCAGCCCATGGTGGATGGTGCCATCCCCGGGCTGAAGGTCCTGGGCTCTATAAGAAAGCAGGCTGAGCAAGCCATGGGAAGCAAGCGAGTAAGCAGCACCCCTTCATAGCCTCTGCATCAGCTCCTGCCTCCAGGATCCTGCCCTGCTTGAGTTCCTGTCCTGGCTTCCTTCCGTGGCGAACAGCAATGTGGAATCAGAAGATGAATAAACCCTTTCCTCCCCAACTTTGCTTTATGGTCACGGTGCTTTGTCAAAGCAATAGAAACCCTGAGACGAGAGGAGACTAGCAAGCCTCTTCGGGGACCAGGAAGATGACTCAGTGGGTAAAGGCCCCGGAGTTGAAGTGGTGGGAGGTGAGAGCTGCTGACTCCCACGTGCTCACTGTGGCAAGCGCACACCCCCCTCCTCATACAATAAATAAATAAATAATAAATAAATAAATAAATGTAAAATTAACGAAAAATGGCTCTTCTATTCACCTTCTGAGGAATGCCCTTCTGAATCTTCTAATTGTCTAGGGTGGAGCTTCAAGCTGGATAGTTTTCTTCTGATAATTGTGTGTGTGTGTGTGTGTGTGTGTGTGTGGTGGGGGCTCCCTCTCCCTTACAATGTCATCACATTTCTATCATAAATTTTATGTATGTATGTTTGGTTTTTTTTTTCTGTGGTTGGTTGGTCTGGTTTTTGGAGGGTTTTGAGACAGGATCGCCTGCATCCCAGGCTTGTCTGAAAGTTGCTATGACTCCAAGGATGACCTTGCACTTCTGATCCATATACCCCATCTCCTGACCGCAGGGATGAGAGACACGGGCCACCATGCTTCATTTATTTGGACCTGGCCTTTGAACCCTGGGCTCCATGCATGCTAAGCCGTCCGCCATCAGAGCTACATCCCAGCTTCTAAATTAAACCTTCCCGACCGACCACACCCATTCCGTTGAGATTTCTTACATACGTCTGCAACCAAGAGCAAAGCTCTGGTTACTTCAAAGTTCGGTTGAACCGCAGGAGCAGCAGCTTCAAAAGTGCCGGGAGGTAAAAACAAGGGGCAGAGAGTGTTTCTGGGGTGCTACTGCATGTAAGGGAGGCTTCTGCCTCGTCTCTCCTTCAGACACCTGACACACTTTTACTCTGTTGGGAGGTGGGGTAAAATCAGTGCTATAGTGCGAGGGTAGAGGGATATTTGTTTGTTTTTAGGCAAGATCTCACAAGCACAAAATAAGTAAATAAATAAATGTAACAAATGACTGTTAAAGTAATTAAAAGAGAGTGCCTGGCTGGCTTTAAACTCAGAGAGATCTGCCTGGCTCTGCCTCCTGAATGCTGGGATTAAAGGCGTGTGCAACTGCCGCCTGGCGAGTATTTTTTAACCACCGTCCAGAATGCATTTTTAAAAAAAATGTAACCTATCAACATTCTGGAGGAGAGGCATTAAAATGGACACCCAGCATGATGTCACACATCTGTAAGCCCAGTACTTAGGAGGCCGAGGCAGGACTGCCCAAAGTTGGAGGCCAGTCTGGGCTACATAACAGGATCCTTTCTCAAAAAAAAAAAAAAAAAAAAAAAAAAAAAAAAAAAAAAAAAAAAAAAAAAACCACCAAAAAACAAAAACAAAAAACAAAACAACAACAACAAAAACAAACAAACAAACAAAAGCAAAACAAAAAAACCCCAGTGATTTTTGCAATAGCCTATTCCTTTTTGTTTTTTGGTTGGTTTTTTTTTTTTTTTCGAGACAGGATTTCTCTGTGTAGTTTTGAGCCTTTCCTGGAACTCGCATGGTAGCCCAGGCTGGCCTCGAACTCACAGAGATCTGCCTGGCTCTGCCTCCCCAGTGCTGGGATTAAAGGCATGTGCCACCACCGCCCGGCTGCAATAGCCTATTTCAATGCACTTGAGTATTGGGAAATACACAGTACTGACTAGCTGCACCTGTCTGTGAAATATGTTTTTATACTGGACAACACTTGGTTATCAAATGAAGTACACCTGATCTGAGAGCGTGGCCCCTAGCATGACTCTTTACCATTGGGGGGTCACGTTATAGAGGGAAGAATTCCTTCTCATATAAAAAAATATTCTTGCATGCAATAAGAGTTTTGAAAGGAGGTAGTTAATATTATATAATTTGCTTTTCATAAAATACAATTTTCTATTTTTCTATGTATAGATGTGTTAAAATGGCAAAAATAAATAATAGAATTCTTGTCACTTGACTGCAGTCTATTGGAGAGGACATTTTTTGACTGCCTACTTTAATATGGGCATTTACTGTCTCCCCTGACAGCGTCTCATCAAAATGTTCCTGGATTTAAAAGTGGGCAATATGTGAACATCCAGTTTCCAGAACCACCAGAGAAGTCCATTTCTTGTTCTTCAAAATCTGTGCATCTATTAGGAAACATGATAAGTGGGATTAAGCTGGCAGATCAAGTTAAAGCTGACAAGAAGCTTCTTGTGTCTGTTTTGTTTTGTTTTGATGACACACGGTCCTACTATATAGATCAAGATGGCCTTGAAGTATGTAGCCAAGACTGATCTTGAATTCGCCATGTAGCCAAGACTGGCAATATATTTTGATCTCCTTTTCTCTGCCTCCTACAGTGCTGGGATTGCAGGTGTGAATCAGAAAACCCAGCAGCTAGACGGGTATTATTATAATGAAGGAAGATAGATCTGGATACTGTGGTACATGTCTGTAAGGATGGCATTTCTGGGGGTGGAGGTATCAGGATGATCAGGAGCTGCAGGACAGCCTTAGCTATAGGCTGAGCTACTGTGGGGGTGGGTTGGGGAGGGGGTGGGGATGGGCATGGGAGTGGGGGGATGTAAGTGTCAGAGGGCCAGGACATTGGCTGAAAGGTAGCGTCTTCTATATAGACAGCGAAGCTGCACTCGGGAAATCTCAGCAATGTGGTTGCCCAAGCAGACACGAAAAATGATACCAACAGTTAACATACCCTTGTGGACGCAGAAGGTTGTATTTATAAAAAATATATACGTAGCAACAATAATTAAAGAATAAGAGGCAGGTTTGGGGGATTTAGTTCAGTGGTAGAGTGCTTGCCTAGCAAGTGCAAGGACCTGGGTTTGGTCCTCAGTCCCAGGGCGGGGAGGGGGGTGGGAATAAGAGGCTATGAATTTGAGAGAAAGTGGGTCCGGGGATGTGGGAGGAATTAGGGGGAGGAAAGGGAAGTGTGGACTGATATATAGTACTCCTATATGAAATTCTCAAAAAAAAAATGTGAAATTATCAAAGAACAAAATTAATAAAAGTAACAAGATGAAAACAACTTGCGGGGGAGGGGTGGAGGGGAATGTTGCTGCCTAATTCAAGTGGGCCCAGTATAACCCCAGGGTTCCTAAAAAGCCGGAGACACAGGCCTGGGCATGACAATGAACGCCTTTCATCTCAGCCCTGGAGAGGCAGAGGCAGTCGGATCTCTGTAAATTCCAAGCCAGCCTGATCTACACAGTGAGTTCTATGACAGCCAGAGCTACAAAGTGTGTGTGTCAGTGTGTGTGTGTGTGTGTGTGTGTGTGTGTGTGCGCGCTCGGTGTTGGAGACTGAGCCAACATGCCAGGGAGACACTCTGCCCTAAGGTGCATCCCTGGCCCTCTTATTTCTGCTTTTAAACATTAGTTTCTCATTGATATAAAAAGGAATAAACTGTGAGTATATCTGGTTGATGTTGATGGCATTTTGCATGACTTTTTAATACTGTGACTTTATTTTCCAAGTTCTCTTAAGAATGTAATGCTTTTATTATTAAAAATGCCTTTTTTTCCCCACGTTATATCACAAAATGGCTTAGGGTCCAAATGTTTTATTTGTGTTTTTTCACCTCGCTATATTTAAAACATACTTGCAAGCTCTTGCTGACTCTCCACTGACAGCATCCTATCATGGAATATAAACATGTTTTACTTCACTAATATCCAGTCATCCGTTCCTCTCCCTTTTCAATTGCTGTACATGGGACAATAATCAGCCTTGTAGCTAAATCTCTATTTGCTTCTATTACTTCCTTAAGGTGCATTTCGAGACATGGCAGCCTGCCAAGGATTTGTAGGTTTTCAGAGCACACTTCTCATGGCATTTTGTACGTGTGCCAAATTTCCTTCACAGAAACTTCTCCCTCACTTCCCCCCATCCAGTGGCAATGTTTGAGAAGTTAGATTTTTTTTCCCTCCTTGCACAATATTGGATGTTTACTCTGTAGTAACTGTGGGTTTAAATATTTTCTTGTTGCTTATTTATGAGCCTTCTTTCATTAATTGTCTGCTTTGGAATTTTGTCCATTTGAAAAAAAATCTGTTGTTTTTCTTATAAAATTGATATATATATTAAAGATATGAACACTTTGTCTTGTTTTTTTTTCCAGTAATTTTCTCCTTGATTTTTGGTTATTGTTGGGTTTTATTTGCTTATTTATTCACGTGACCTCAAATCATGTGGGTAAACTGTATTTCTTGGTGTGTGCTAATTACCTTTTCATATATCATCTGTTCTTTTGCATTATCCCTGGATTTTGTACATCATGTCATACATTCTTGAATATAAACATATCTACAGTGTTATTTTCTATGTGCAAATGTTTTGAATGCACATTAGTTACAGTGTGCTAAAGATCTTGCTGCATTCATTTTCTTACTCAGTGTTACAATTTTAAGTTGTATTATGTTTTATTGCATACATCTACAGCACTCCATAATACATAATAGCATTCCCAAATTATAGGTATGCGCCATCACACCTGGCTTTAATCCATGAATTTGGTCAAAGGTCAAAGCACTCTGATCACCTTCACAGTTTTGCTGTATATGATGGTTGCTGTGGGATGGTCTGTATGTCAAATGTGTTGCTCTGATTGGTCAATAAATAAAACACTGATTGGCCAGTGGCCAGGTAGGAAGTATAGGTGGGACTAACAGAGAGGAGAATTGAGAGAACAGGAAAACGGAGGGAGACACTGCCAGCCGCTGCCATGACAAGCAGCATGTGAAGATGCCGGTTAGCCATGAGCCACGTGGCAAGGTATAGATTTATAGAAATGGATTGATTTAAGATGTAAAAACTAGATAGCTAGAAGCCTGAGCCACTAGGCCAAACAGTTTAAATAATATAAGTGTCTGTGTGTTTATTTTATAAGTGGGCTGTCGGACTGCTGGGGCTTGGTGGGACCCGGAGAGAAAACTATCCAGATACAGATGGTAGTTACATCCATGGTACTCTCTCAGAATGATGACATCTTCTGATGTCTAATATTCCAGAATCCAAACATGTCTGTTCATAGTAAGCGACAGTTCCGAGGCACCATCTCATCACTGTGTAGTGGCTTCCTCAACGCTACTTTATTATTGTTTTAATGAAGTAATCCTCAACTACATAGTGAGTTTGTATACATACAGGCTTACCTGAGACCCTGTCTCAAAATGTTTTCTTCTTGAGCAAGAAAAAAAGGACTGCTGTTTTGGCAGAAGATTACCAATTATCTTAGAGTCCAAAATATTGAGTTTTGCTCACCCCCATGTTACCATCCCTGATGGCAAGATGACCCTTTTCAGGGAAAGACCATGGCTCTGCCACAGAAGATTTGGAGGCTCTGGGTTCTGTTTCCTTTGCAGCTTTGCTAGGCTTCAGATTAAATTAAAATCTGGTCTTACTTTTTTTCAGCATGTTTTACTCTATAGCTAAAAAATTTAGTTCGTTTTATGTTCGTTTTCCTCTTTTTCCTTACTTTTTTTTAATCAAAGTATAATTTACACACACAAAGTTGTCATGCAAAAAACAAAACAAAAAAAAACATAGAGCTCAGTGTCCATTGTGTGTGTGTGTGTATACATATACCCTTGTAATTACTACCTCATAACATAACTTGTAACACTTCTGGCAATCCACAAGACCTCCCCCCCACCCCGCCCCATAAGCCTTTTCTATCACCATAGCACAATTATTAGAATTCTTTCATGTAATGTCATCATTCTCCTTCTTTAATTTCAAAGGATTCATGATTTACATTGTTTGTTTGCTTGTTTGTTTAAGACAGGATCTGTAGCCCAGGCTACTTTTGAATTTGTAGTCATCCTCCTGTCTATATCAACCTTTCCTACCTTAGCCTCCCAAGTGCCTGGATTGCAGGTGTACATCACTGTATCAGGTCCCAACTGTAGTTTCAATATGCACTTCTATGATGAAAGTGATGCTTAATCTTGATTATCAAATTTATTGGATGTGAGACATCTAACAGATTAGTAACATACACTTCTGGGCATTTCCAGAGATGACTGAACATGTGGGACAGCATCTGAGGAATATGGGAATTGAGGACCTGCCCTGAATGTGTAGAGTACCATCCAGTATGCTGGAGGATGGATAAAAAACACTAGCAGAAGAAGGAGGTAAGACATCATGAGCATGCTGTTCTTTTCCCAGTGAGTGTGTCCATTGCCACACGACCTTCATGGGCATCAGATGCCAGCTTCTTGGGTTTCTCAACAAGGACTCAAACCAGCGACTCTCCAGAGCACTTCTAGGCCTCGAGGCCTTGGATGGAGAATACATCACTGGTCTCCTTGTCCAGACATTCGGCGCCTTGAACTGAGAAGCTGACAGATTCTCTGCCTCTCCCACGAAGACAGCCATTTTTGGACCACCCAGTCTCCAATTCTGTAAGCCATCTAATAAATCCCTCCTTTTCCCCTAGAGAACTCTAATACAATGAATAATAGAAACTGCCTTTTCATGTCCATTTTGCCATTGTTTTTAATCCTCATGAAAAAGAGTTGGACAGTTTTAAAAATTAAGCTATATGAGGTTTATTTTTCTTAGGTTTGTAGGAATCCTTCAAATATTCTGAATGTAGGCATTTTTCTGAATTGTGCTTCCTCTCATTTTTGCCTGGTGTGTGCATTTTAGTGAGGTCCAGTTTTAAAATTCCATTCCTTTATGGGTCTCTCTCTCTCTCTCTCTCTCTCTCTCTCTCTCTCTCTCTCTCTCTCTCTCTCTCTCTCTCTCTCTCTCACGCACACAGAGGCTTGACTTTGACTTTTAATCCTCCTGCCTTCTTCCAAGTGCCTGAATCAGTCTTAATTTTTTTATTTTTTTGAATCAGTCTTTCTTTAGCACTTTTTTGAGCTCAAAGGTCATGAATGTGTTCTTCCGTTTTGTGTTTGCTTGTCTTCTAGACAGGGTTTCTCTATGTAGCCCTGGCTGTCCTGGAACTCCCTCTGTAGACCAGGCTGGCCTCCAACTCAGAGATCCATCTGCCTCTGCCTCCTGAGTGCTGGGCACAAAGGTGCGTGCCACCATGCCCGACATCCCCCTGTGTTTTTGTTTTGTTCTGTTTGGAGCTTTGTTGTTTTGTGCCTTTAGAACCGGCTCTGGGCTATGGTGTGACATAGGCAGAGTTGCCCCATGTTGTATAGTCAGTGGATCCAGCACCAGAACTGAGAGAGGCCAGCTTGCGTTTGGGTGTCTCTTTACACTTTCTGTTTTGATAGTGGTCCTTGCAGTGATGGGCAGATGATATATCATTTTCTTTTATTTAAGATTTTAAAGTTGGGGCTGAAGAGATGGCTCAGATGTTAAGAGGATTGGCTGCTCTTCCAGAGGACCCAGGTTCAATTCCCAGCACTAAAGCTAAACCACATTGTAATTTTCATAATTACTATAGACATCTCTTCCAGTGCTAAAGCATTGTATACTAATGCTTCCTCCTCTAAGAGTTTTTGGGGTGTGACTGGGAAACAGGAACATGGGCATCCCCATTCACCTCTCCCTACTCCCTGCCTGCAAACACAACATGACCAGCTGCCTCACAATCCTACCATCAACCCCTCTGTGTTGACATACTGCCTCTAACTGTGAGCTAAAATGGACCCTTCCTCCTTGATCAGGATGATTTCCGACTTGGGCCAGTTGACACCTCCTTAGGCAACCTGGTGGTCCCTGGCTCCCCGGGAGGTCACCGCACTGGTGCCTAATTTAGTTCGGGCATGTCATGAGCATAACACTACAGCCCAGAACTCCTGGACTCAAACGCTCCTCCCGCCTTTGCCTCCCGAGGAGCTGGTACCACAGGCATGTGCCACCATACCCAGCAAACCCTTCTCTTTATGTTACCTCTGTTAGGTATTTTGGCACAGCAATATGAAAAAAATAACTAACATATTATATATCTAAACTTGTGAAAACTTTATTGGGGAAAAAGGATTGAAAGTGGAAAAAGTTTAAGAAGCCACGATGTAGTCCACCTAGAATCTGTTTAGGTATGACCTATATAGAAACTTTACAAAAATGTTTATTGAGGTTTTTACTGCAGGGTTATAGTAAATGCTGTGTGACGTGCTTACTGTTAGCAATCACATTTTGTTGCTGTTTATTGTTGTGTTTTGTTGTTTGGTTGTAACAGGGTTTCTCTGTGTAGCCCTGGCTGTCCTCAAACTTGCCCTGTAGACCAAGATGGCCTCAAAACTCAAATATCCACCTGCCTCTGTCTCCCAAGTGCTAGAATTATAGGAGTCCATCACTACGCCCAGCCTAGTGATTGCATTTTGACTTCAACTATCAACAGGGTATGTCTAGTTCAAATAATTATCTTTTGTAATAATCCAAAAGACATGTTTAACCTAAGAGCTTTTACAAATATAGTACACAAGCTTAGTTTAAAATCTGGGCGCTCAGTGAACACACATAGATTTTACTCAACCATTATGTCAAGCGTAGCCAAGCTTCGCAATCTTCTGTTGATGTCCTGAGCTACTCAGGTGCGAACGAGAAACCTCACGTGTCAGCCACCACAGCCAGGAGAAGCCTTTCTTGTCACGTCCCCGCACCACAGTGGATTGTACCGTCAAACCGCAAATGAAAATAAGCCCCCCTCCCTTAATTTGCTTCTTGATCAGGTCACAGAGGTCAGAAAAGTAACTCAAACAACCCAGGGGTGGTGGTAAGGACAGACGGAATCTCAGGAAAACATGACGAGCAGATAGCTTCAGAATCTAGAAGCTGCCCAAGACTGCTCATCGAGTCTCCTGGTATTAAATATGTGGCTCTGGAGCCGGGTGGTGGTGGTGCACACCTGTAATCCCAGCACTTGGGAGGCAGAGGCAGGTGAATCTCTGTGAGTTCGAGGCCAGCCTGGGCTACAGAGTGAGTTCCAGGAAAGGAGCAAAGCTACACAGAGAAACACTGTCTCGAAAAAACAAAAAAACAAAAAACAAAACAAACAAACAAACAAAAATACGTGGCTGTGATACTTCATTTCTTCTTGTCTTTTATGGAAGAATTTACCCTCTGAATTTCTAGATGGGAGGAAGCTGGGTAGGATGACACACACCTGTAATCCAAGCACTCCAGATTCTGAGCCAGGGGCATTACCATAAGTTCAAGATCAGCCTGAGCTACCTAGTAAGTTCCAGGCTAGCTTAAGCAACATTCAGAGACGTGGTCTCAATTGTAAAAAGAAAACAAACCCCAATAGAAGGTCCATGGACCATAGTTGGCTAACTCTTACTGTAAGGGATGCTTAAGAGATTCTTGTCCATTCTAAACCATCCTGTTTTGCTCACGGACCCTGCTTTCCTTGCAAGAGTCTTACTCCATGCCTCTTCTTCACTGGTCACTGCCAGGCCATAGGTCGGCAGTGACGCAGCAGCGAGGACCTGACTATGGTGGCTGGTTGGATTGTAGTCTTGCAATCATGTGGGTTTCCTTTTTCTCTTGCAGAAAGAATGTGGTAGTGTTGTTGTGTGACAAAACTTTTTCTGGGGAGACACAACACACACATCTACTCACCCCAGACAGGGAGCCCACAACAGACCAAAGTACGAATACCACCGAAGTCCAATGTGTTTCACTGGGGTTACTTACAGGAATACGGGTGAGGGTTTACTCACAGAAGCGGAATTTACTCACAGATAGCTGCATCTGTCCAAAGCCCACCCCAGCATGGGTGACAGCCCACAAAAGCTGGAAAACTTGGAGCACACCACATAGCCTGTAGGCAGCTCAACACATTGGAGAGAGTCTTTTCCAAGTGACTCTGGTCTAAACCTCTTCCAGGTAACTCAGCTGGTTTATGCTTCTCCCAAGCAGCTGGTCTGGTCTCAGAGTCACCTCTGCAGCTTTGGCTCTTCAGAAATGTTTGCAGCTTGGCCTGTCTGAGAGTCTTTCCTGAATCTTAGCTTTGTTTTCTGTCAGGCAGTAGCCTGGTGAATCTGATCAGTTTCAGGGAGTTCCTGAAACTGTTTTGAGTCATTTACCTTTCTGCTTAAGGAGCTTCCCTGAAGGGTAGAATGTTTCAATGGTTGAAATTTCACAAAAGGCATAGTGAAATGAACCTGGAGATGACAGTCTTCTGTATGAACTAAAGAATGAAACTGACTCAGTAGAAAGTGGAACCAAGACACTAAGGGAAACTGAAGTTTTATTACATCCTGGTGGGTCACCTGTGTTTAAACACCCGCCCCCTCCAAGGCTTGAAAAAATATTTATTTTATTATTTGTGGTGTATATGTGCTGCTAAACATACATATAGATAAAAATTCAAATAAAATGTTTTCTTTTCTATTAAGGAGTGTTTAAATTGGGTTCTATGTCACATAAAACTGAAGCAAAACCTCCTACATCATACATTGATTAATATTCACTAACGGAAAAAAACAGCATTGAGGGTGGAGACACCAGACTAGCCAGTGAGCTCCAGGCAATTGAAAGACCCTGTAAACAAAGTAGATGGCACCTGAGGAAGGATACTTGAGTATACTAGCCTGCACACACACATACAGATACACATACACACATATAAAAATAAAATTAGTTAAAAAAAAATTAAGGTTAGGTTCTGGAACATCAAGAGCCATGCTGTCAGAGTCCTAGAGAAGTCCCACAAAAGACCACCATTTACATATGCAATCGGCAAGAGCATTAATTATCTAGAAAATAAAAGTACCATCATGCTGGAGCCACACATCCAACACAAATGTCTACCCTGAGAGAAGCTTGCAGACTCCTTCTATACACAGCCAAAGGAATTCTAGAAGCAGTTAGCTCATCCTATCAATGATTGGCTTATGTGAGTGGCAATCATATTAGTACATTCCTGATTGGTTAGGGCTAGCAGGCATTGGCTAAGGCTATAGTTTTTCCATTTAGGGGCAAGTCCAGACAAGCACCAGGCTCTGTCCTTACTTGGTTTTTGCCTTGAGATACTATGGGGGCTGGCTCAGCCTGGTGTGTGCAGTTCCATATGTCCTTGCTATTGGGGGGGCATTGGTGATTGATTGTCCCTTGTTCCTGGCTTCTTCAGAAACTGTCTGTTCAGTGTCAAGAGGCAGGAACTGAGGCCTAGTTGTTAACTGAGTTATTAGGAGCCTGTCATGGTATTTGCCTGGCCTTCTCGATACATGTAGAAGCCAGAGTGGCCGGCCATGGCACCAGAAGCACTTACCTAGAGGGACAGCAGGACAATGCTGGCAGCAAGGACACAGTGTAAGAATACTCGGTTTCAAAGTTCACTTCCTGTGTGAGTGTACTGTTATTTATTAAGCGGCACTGTTTACCATGCAAGAAAAGCCACGAGGTACAACAAAACCCACTATAAGAGTTTATTAAGGGAAGGGGAACAGAAGGGATGTGCTTAGGCCTATAGGAATGATTGTGCAGGAAGAGAGGGGAGGGATAGATGGAACCTGTTTTTTTATAGGTTCCCCCTCCCTGCTCCCCTCTCACCCACCGCCCACCACCCTACCCCACCACCCACTCCCCGCACATGCGCATAGCTACACCACACACGTGCATAGATAGTGTGGTCACACTGTGTGCAAATTACGTGATCACGAAATGCATGGATTACATAAGACTTAAGGCCCTGGGATGACGAAGCATCTTGCTTGGCTGCTGGACAGCGCATGTGCGGGCATGCAGGTGGGGGAGGGGCTAGGAATTCTAACTTGTACATTCGTTGTTCTTGGCACAGTAGACTTTGGAAAGATGTCTCCGGCAGTTCAGTTTCTTCAAGGAATTTATGCTGAAAAACAATCCTATCACAGAAGATTCTTTTATTATTTATTTATTTTTATGTGCATTGGTGTTTTGCCTGCAGGTATAGCTGTGTGAGGGTGTTGGACCCCCTGGAACTGGAGTTACAGACAGTTGTGAGCTGCCATGTGAGTGCTGGGAATTGAACCTGGGTCCTTTGTAAGAGCAGACTGTCCTCTTAACCTCTGAGCCATCTCTCCAGTCCCGTAGGAAGATTCTTATAGAGAATGGGTTGCAATAGATGCACAGTGGTGTGTGCTTGAGATCTTGGGTACTGTAGAAGGAGACAGTTTACAGCTGCAAGGGATTTGTATGAAAATAGACGAGGCTTTCCTTTATCTTATTTCATCCCAGCCCAGTCCACATTTAGTGATAGACAGGAAGTCGGAGTCTTCAGCTGGAGATGCTGATGATGTGCCTATGGTTCCAGTTGGGAGTCAGCCTGACCTGGAAGCTTTGTAAGGAAGGAGCAAAGCCCAAGTCTAGCAAGACAATGGAGCAATTGTACGCTCTTAGAGTCTTCTGAAAATAATGAAATAAAACTCAAACCATTAATAAAACCTTTTAGGGCCCCCCACCCAACACTGCAAATGAGAAAAACTTCAGACCCTCATCATGTCAGCTGCTTAACATAATAAATGCACTGTAGCTTTGAGCCAGAGCAGAAGAGCTTTTGCCAGCATTCCAACTCTGTTTGGCCAAACCAAGATCGTAAATAATCTCTCACGTGATGCTACCCTTCCAACTTAAAACATTCATTGTCTGGAGAGGGGGCGGGGCGGGGCGGTGTATGTGTTCTATGGCGGGCATGTAGAGGTTAGAGGTCTACTACCGGAGTTGGTTCCACCACGTGCATCCTTGAGCTTGAACTCGGGTCATCAAACTTGGCGGTTAAAGCCCCTTTACCTGCTGAGCCGTCAGGTGCCCTTCCGGTGGTGGCATCTTTGAGAGGCAGATGAACGCCGTTAGATTAGCTTATACATTCTAATCACTTTCTAACGTCTCAAGAGAGATTTTTACTTATGGGATAGCCCTAGAGTTTGCAGCCAGTAAAAACAGAGGCTGCGTCTCAATAATACTGCTGAGAGACGTTCTCCATTCACTAGCATACATGGATGAAAATGGTGTACTGTATGCTGATATATCCCTGACTTTGCATTGGGAAGTACAATAGGAGACTCTAAAAGGACCATTATTTAGCATAATAAAAGAAAACCCAAAGAGCTTCTACACAGACTACTCCAGATGACTTCACTTCTTTGATAATTAAAAAAAAAATACAGCAAAGGAGGCACTCCCCACATAGGCCCAATCTGCAGGACCAAGAGGCCACAGTAGAGTTTAGGATTCCAAGGAAACTACCAGAAAAAGACTTAATAACATCTGCCCCTCCTCAATCTGCCAGAACCCAAGAACATTGAGGCTACAGATACCGACATCACCTACTTGACCCACCTGTGCCCAGCACCATGTGGAACCCCGCTTGAGCCAGAGAGATCTGAGAACTTTACCTTTCAACTCAGTACAGCAGTGCCAGCAATTCATAAGTTAGTGCTGCCTCTCAACCTTGGCCAGGGGAGCTTCTGCCCTGGGCAGCAATTCATGCAGAAACTCTTCCCTAGTGCGGAGAGTAAGCAGCATTTGGGTGCTCAGCCCTAAACAGGACATTATTATTAATCCATCCAAGGCTCGGGGGTATCATGGAAGATGAGAATGAGTGTGAGACCCCAAGGATGGGAAGTTCTGTGAATGCCATCTTCTGGAAGTGACAATGGCTGTTGAACTCATGAGTTCATGGTAGTTAACGTGACCTTCACAAGATCAGGCCAACAAGATCAGTCACCATTCCAGCAGGCAACACTAATTGGACCCAGCAGGTTACAAAAAAAGAAGAAGGAGAAGGAAGAGGAGGGGGAGGAGGAGGAGGAGAAGAAGAAGAAGAAAAAGAAGAAGAAGAAGAAGAAGAAGAAGAAGAAGAAGAAGAAGAAGAAGAAGAAGAAGAAGAAGAAGAAGAAGAAACAGAAGCAGAAAAAGATGAGGAGGAGGAATAGGAGGAGGAGGAGGAAGGAAGAAGAAGAGGATGAGGAGGAGAAAGAAGAGGAAGAAGACAGGAGGGTGAGGTTGGGGGCGTCAGGAAGGAGTGAGAGGGGAGGGGAAGGGGTGGAATTTGCTCAACTTACATTGTGTCTATGTGTGAAGTTGTCAAAGAAGAAATACAGGATTTGAAAAATAATTACAAAAATACAGGTCATTATTGTTGCAATGTACAAAAAATAAACACTCTGATTAACACAGCTCTCTGATTTGTTTTAATTTTTCAAAAGCCTATGAAGACAGACTGCAGTAGTGGAGGTCTTGCTGGAGGAAGAAATGGAGCCATCTTAGGGTAGGTAGGAAAGGGTAGTGTGGCAAGTGAGTGGTGGCAAGCAAAGCATAATGACATATATGTACGAGGAAGCCGCTACGAAACTCAATACTTTATACATTAACCTAAAAAAAGCTAGTTAAAAAAAATGAAAACATACAGTCCTTTCAATATATTTTTATTAAAGCTGTTTCCTTTAAAGTCTGTTGGGAAGGAAATATCCAGGCTTCTTGTTTATGTGGCACACAGTGCTTACAATACCAAAAATGTAGCTTCTTTAAGATTTTTGCCATTTATGGTAATTTCACACATGTGATGTTTTGGTTGAGATGGCACATGGTGGACAAGAACTGTGGATGTGCATGTGGGAGTTCATTTTGATCTTGTGGTCTTGGTCACAAGGCCCTGACTGCAGTAACCGCAGCTGCTTTATTTGACAATGTCTTGTTTCTTTGTATGCTTTAACATCTTGAAGTAAAGATTGTGTGTCCATCCAACAGAGAGCCACAGTATTTAAATTGACCAACCAAATATTACAACTACTTTGAGGTAGCCAAATGTAAACTAAAAGCCTTAATTAAAATGGTGCGCAATGCTGAATAACTTAGCATCTGTAGTTTGGTAAATTTAGATTACCATGGAGAAATTCTTAAAAAAAAAAAAAAAAAAAAAAAAAAAAAAAAAAAAAAAAAAAAAAAAAACCTAACCAACTTTAGGGCTAGGAATATAGCTCGTTTGGTTAAGCATTTGCCTGGCATGCATGAAAGCTCCAAGTTTGCATTCGATCCCCAGTATTGCATACACCAGGTTCAAGCCTATAATACCATCGCTTTTGAAATGGGAGTAGGATTAGAATTTCAAGGTCACCCTCAACTCTATATAGACAGTTTGAGGCTGGCCTGGGTTGCATGAGAACCTCCCAATTAAAAAAAAAAAAAACTTAGATTTTTAACGTAACTATAGAATCAGACAAGTTCAAATCAATAACACAGCAGGTGATATTTTACTTTCTGAAGCCAAATTCTTCTCCCAGCATGAACACAGCTAATCTGTTGCAGGTCCTTTAGCGTTCTTTCTGCTTTTGTGTCCTACGTGTGAGGTGATTAATGAATTATTTCCTCATCTCTGGAATCTCTGGAGCTGTTACAAAACCTCTACTCACAGTGTTCCTGGTGACAACATTTAGTCAGCTCCTGATGTGTGCTTGGCATGCGCATTCTTCTGGACCTTTCTCAGGAGCTAAAACAAAGGCGAGGATCATTGTGCTTGCCCTGCAGATGATGCTGGTATCCCATTAAGGTACTCTCATATTAAATGACTCAAGCCAAAGTCTTTGGTCCATGAGACTGTGTTCAACTGTGAATAGAAGAAGAAGCTTTGTGTTTGTAAGAGGCAAAGAATTCTAGAGGGATGACTGCCCATTTGCTGTTGGGACATGCCAACTGTTGGCAGTGTGATAGACAAGGCTCTGACATACTGGACTGTGTACTCAATGACAGCCTGTTTCTCTACTTCCTGCTACTCCCACCTCCATCTCCTCACTCCGCAACAGTGTGGGTCATTGCTTCTATTAGAGATCGTGTGTGTGTGTGTGTGTGTGTGTGTGTGTGTGTGTGTGTGTGTGTGTGTGTGTGTGCTGCATACCCATGAGCATGCAAGTGCATGAGCCTATACTCTGTACATTCAGAGGCCAGAGCAAGTCATCAGGAGTCTGTCCCTATGACTCTATGCCTATTGCCTTGAGACAGCCTCTCACACAACTGGAAGCTCTTCATTTTGTCCAGGCCCGTCAGCCAGCGAACTCTCAGGATCCACCCATCTCTGTTTCCCAGTGCTGGGGTAACTGGCATGCATAGCCATGCATGGCTTTTCACGTGGTTTCTGGGGGGTTCTAATCCTGGTTTGGGGTACTCACTCTTGCAGAGAAAGCATTGCCAACTACCTCCTCCAGACTTCTGTTCGAAATTTTAAACTAAACTGGACATAGTGGTACAGGCCCGTAACCATAACTAAGCTGGAGACTGAGGCAGATTAAAAAGCTCAAAGGTCAACCAAGGTTACAGAGCTAATTCAAAGCCAGCCTGTGCACCTTAGCCAAGACTGTGTCTCAAAAGTAAAGACAAAAAGGATGGAGTGAGGATGTAGCTCAGAGAAGAGCACTTGCTTGGCATACACAGGTCTTAGGCTCAATCCTCAACACTAGAGGGAGGTAGGCGGTAGGTAGATAGAGATGGATAGATAGATAGATAGATAGATAGATAGATAGATAGATAGATAGATGGATGATAGGTATATAGATAAGTAGGTAGGTAGGTAAATAGATAGATTAATGACTGTTAAAATGCAGAACTTGTTAGAATCTATGTGTACAATTACACAAAGTCTTTGTAATTTATTGGTTGGTATAGCATAAACTGGACCTGCTGGTGTGAACAAATGTGATATTTAAATTACTTATTAATTTCTTCAAATCATGCTTACAGTGTAACACTAATTGCTAAGTGGTTTAATTTCTATTAAAAACAAAAAAACAAAAAACCCAGAGCCTGATATTGGGGTGAATGCTGAAAGATCAGAGAGACAAAGGAACAAGCCACCTCTTCCTCTAGGACTCTTCAGCCTGAAAAGCTTTCCTCAGCCAAAAGACTTTAGTTCCTGTCTCCTCATGCTTTATATACCTTCCTCTGCCCACCCATATCATTTCCTGTCTCAGCTTTTCTAGTACTGGAATTAAAGGCATGTGATTCCCAAGTATTGGGATTAAAGGTGTGTGCCACCGCTGCCTGGCTCTGTTTCTCTCCTAGACTGAGTCATGTAGTCCAGGGTGGCTTTGAACTCACAGAGATCCAGGTGGATCTCTGCCTTCTGAGTGCTAGGATTAAAGGTGTGTGCCACCCCTGCCTGGCTTCTATGTTTAATCTAGTGGCTTGTTCTGTTCTCTGATCTTCAGGCAAATTTATTAGGGTACACAATATATCACCACATTACAGTTCCCCCAAATACTGAGTAGCTTTCAATATGAGTGACTTATTCTTTTGCACACAGTTCTGTGGTCATCTGGGTCAGCTCTGTATCATGTGACATGTCATCTTGGCTGGGTTTCAGTCGTTTGTCAGATGTAAGGCTGTCTGTGTATATCTCACCTGGGGTCCAGGCAGAGGGATGGCTGCTAGTTGGCATGTGCTGTCTTCAAATGACTGCAGGATGTCAGAGGTTGAGCCAAAGACAAGAGAACCTTTAAGTCCTGTCTTTGTGTGTCATAATGTCCTGACCAGAGCCAAGTTATGTGGGTCAACATCAGTGGAGGGGGAAACATACCACACCCATCCTAGTATGCTGTTAGATTTATGTGGCTGAGGGATTGGGAGAATTATTGTGGACAATAATCCAACCTAGTCTATAGGGCTTCACTTTATATGAACTCTGTCTGTGCCCCTCCAGCCCTTCGGCCTCAATTTCTATTGCTAATATGCCCAGTGGGAGTGAGAGTACTTTCTATAACAACTAAGAATCTCAAAGGAAGTGAACAGCTTCCAGGTAGCTTGACAACCATAAATCTAGAAGCTGGTATAGCTGGTTTTCAATTTGGATACAACGTCTGGCTTCTTTGTTGGTTTACTTTTAAGATAAAATCAATGTTTTAACATATTTATTAGGACTCCCCCACCCCAGTAATGCTAGGGATCCAACCCAGGCCTTTTATATTCTGGGCAAGCACTCTATTGCTGCGCTACAGCCTCAGGTCAAATATTAGGCTTAAATGTGTTTTGCTTTGTGTTTTTGTAGTGCTGGGATTAAACTCAGGGCCTATACATGCTAGGCAAGCACTCTAAAATTGATTGATACCCCGAGTCCAATTTTGTCTTGATATAGTGCTTACACATGATTCTCTGTTTGATACTTATGCAAATCTATAGCATAAGTGATAATAGGTAAGAGCTTCTATTTATAGATAGATTTAGTTGGCAGAGCACATTGCTGGGGATATAATAATACGGTCAAGAAATAATTGCTAATTGAAGTATATTATGTCCTTATTTTCTAGAAATTATAACTGATCATCTCATAATATTGTGGAGATGAGCAGACTTTTGAAAATATGATGACATAGTGCTCTCATTTTATTTCTTTTCCTGTGATAAAAACACCCTGACCAAGGGCAGCTTAGAGGAGGAAAGGCTTTATTTGTCTTACACTTCCAGGTCACAATCCATCACTGAGGGAAGTCAAGGCAGGAACTCAAAGGAAGAATGTGAAGGTAGGCCTGATAGCTGTTTCGTACAGCATTACCTCTGACCGAGGAACTCACTTCACAGCTATAGAAGTGCAGCAGGACCCAGGGAGAACGCTGCTTGCCAGCTGGATCCCATACTAGCTCATACTCTATTGGTGAAATTATTAAGGCCATTCCATGTGTTAAAAGGGAGATTTATTAATGGCATAACTTACAAATGAAGGGATAGGTAGGTTACAGGTTCTGTGAAAGATGCAGCGCAGTCTGGCAGGGTCCTCTGGAGAACTCTCCTCGGTCTACCTCTAGCGTCCAGTCCCAGCAGGAAGAGAGCGATTCCAATCTCGGGTCTTCAGGGCCTGACCTTGGCCCTGCCTTGTAGGTGTGACAGTTACCGAAGCCTCAATGGGGGGTTTGAACTTTCAGACCAAAGCTGGAATGGCTACCCACTACAATACTCACAAGCTCTCTCGTACAATTCAGGACGACCTGTTTAGGAAGTGTACTACCTAGCCCTTCTGTATCGATTAACAATCAAGACAACCCCTACAGACACGGATGGCCACAGGCCAATCTGATGCAGACAGTTCTTCGATGGAGACTTTCCTCTCAGATGACTCTAGTCTGTATCAAGTTGACAGTTAAAGCTCATCAGGACACACATATATTCATGGACAGCCTCTGACTTCATTGGTATCGCATTAGTCACACCATTTGTAATGTCATGCATCTGAGAGTGATCTTTCCGCTTCCTCTCTTTTAGAACAAAACAGTTGTAAGATGCTTTTTCAGTAACGAAAATTCGTTGGAAAATGTTTTTTCCTCTGTTTTATTTTAAAAGCTATTGCTTAATTTTCATTCTTGAAAAAAAAAAAAAAGCTAATGTTGCTTAGGCCAATCCAGAATTTCCAGGATCAAGTGATCCTTCTTAAATTAGCTATCTACAGATACATCGAGGCCTTCCGTCCTTTCTGTCTGGTAAAAGTCCTAGGGCAATTTCTAAATGAGGAGTTAGAGACATGTGCCCAAACAAACAAAACCTACCATGTTTCAGTACTATAAAGGCCATCCAGTGAAAATAACCATTAAAATTATTTTTAAGTAGCATTCAAAATCAAAACTGTATTTGATAGTGAACTGTGGTGACTCACATCTGCCTGTAGTCTCAGCACTAGGAACCCGAGGCAAGGGGGTCACAAGTTCAAGGCTAGCTGGACTGTACAGCAAGACCTATTTCGATAAACAAGTGAATGAGGAGGTAAAATATGTATGACATGGATATTCAAGGGAAGTGAAGTGACTAGGTGTCTCTTGAAAGATTATTTCCTTCTTAAAAGGAAATAGATGAGTATGAGAGTTGATTTTATGAGTGAATAAAGCAAAGAGAATGTAACTAAGACATAGTTTTGTGTGCTCCATGGTGACCTCCTTAGGAGAAGAATATGACCCAGCTCCTAACTGCCTGCCCAGGCTTTTTTCACTAACTCTAAAACCTTACAACAGATCTTGATCTGGTTTTTGTTTGTTTGTTTGCTAATTGTTTTGTTTTAGAATGTTATCTTTAATTTTTGAGAGGATAACTTCTCAAGTTGCCCAGGCTGGTCTCCAAAAGCCGTGTGGGGAAGGGGATTATGGGAGTGTGCCACCACCTTGCCTGGCTTGTTTGGTTTGGGTGGTGAACGAAGTAAATGAATTCGCCCTTCATACTAGAGTGGAAGAACAGTTGGTTGAGTACACTTCAGAGTGTACTGAGCCAGCAGTAACTAGAGTACCGCCATTTTTTATTTATTTTATTTATTTTTATTTTTTGGAGACAGCATCTCACCTGTGGCTCAGACTAGAATGAGACATCATGCTTTGTTTTCTTTTAAAATTTATTAGTATTATTTTCTCTCTTTCCTTTAATTTTTTTCCTCTTGAGATTGCCTCACTCTGTAGCCCAGGGTTGACTTAAACTTGCTTAGTAGCTGAGGCTGGCCTTGTGTTCCTGATCCCCTCAAGTGGTGGGATTACAGGTATTCACCACCTCCCTGGTTTTATACGGTGTTGGGAATCAAACACAAGACTCCGTTGGTGCTAGAAAAGCATTTTACCAACTGGGCTATGCCTCAGTCCTCTCCCTCCCTTTTTTCTTTCCTTTTCTTTTTTCTTTCTTTCTTCCCTTTTTAAAAAAAATTTATTTATTTATTTTTTATTTTACAACACCATTCAGTTCCACATAATAGCCACAGATTCCCATGCTCTCCCCCCCTTCCCCTCCCCCCCAGCCCACCCCCTATTCCCACCTCCTCCAGATCAAGGTCTCCCCCGAGGACCGGGATCGACCTGATAGACTCAGTCCAGGCAGGTCCAGTCCCCCCTCCCAGACTGAGCCAAGCGTCCCTGCATAAGTCCCAGGATTCAAGCAGCCAACTCATGCAACGAGCCCAGGACCCGGCACCACCGCCCAGCTGCCTCCCAAACAGATCAAGCCAAATGACTGTCTCACCCATTCAGAGGGCCTGACCCAGTTGGGGGCCCCTCAGCCTTTGGTTCATAGTTCATGTGCTTCCATTCATTTGGTTATTTGTCCCTGTGCTTTATCCAACCTTGGTTTCAACAATTCTCACTCATATAAACCCTCCTCTTTCTCACTAATTAGACTCCCAGCGCTCCACCAGGGGCCCTCTTTCTTCCCTTTTTAAAATACGTCTCATTAGGAAGCCCTGGCTGGCTTGGAACTCACCACCTTCTGAGCACTGGCATTGTGGTGGTGCGCCCCCACACCCTGCTGTTGGAAGTTTGAACCTCTGAGGGGATGCTGTTTAAACTGAGGTTTGAAGCATGAAATGGGTCTGCTAGCAGCCTGGCAGTGCACAGGAGATCAGTTCATACTTAGTTGTAAGGGCTCATCTTTTTATTATTATCAAGTTCTTAATTTTATGTGCATGAATGTTTTGCCTGCACATATATATTTGTACTACATGCACACTGTGCTGGTAGAGGTTAGAAGATGTAATCGGATCCCTGGAACTGGAATTACATACACTTGTGAGCTGTCATGTAGGTGCCGGGAACCTAAGCCAGGTCCATCTGCAGGAGCAGCCAGCGCGCTCTTAACTGCTGAGACATTTCTCCAGCCCATGATGGCTAACCTTGATGGTCAACTTGACAGGTGTAGAATCATTTGGGTGACAAGTCTTTGGGATTGTCTCGAAGGGGTTTCTAGATTCTTTCATTGAAGAGAGAAGACCCACTCTAGATGTAGACAGCACGGTACCATGGGCCTGCATCTCTGACTCAGTAAGAATCTCAATGTAAAGGATCACCAGCATTCATCTCTCTGCTTGCTTCCTGACTGCTGATGCGCTGTGACCGGTCACCTCACATCCGGGCCCCTATGCTTCCTCACCATTATGAACTTCAAAACTTCAAGCCAAAATAAACTCCTTCCTTTTCTTTTTTAAAAACAGGGTTTCTCTATGTAGTTTTGGTGCCTGTCCTGGATCTTGATCTGTAGACCAGGCTGGCCTCGAACTCACAGAGATCCACGTGGCTCTGACTCCCGAGTGCTGGGATTAGAGGCGTGCGCCACCGCCGCCGCCACCACCACCGCCTGGTAACCCCTTCTTTCTTTAAGTTGCTTTTTCAAGTATATTTTTTACAGCAACTGGAAAAGTAACTAATACATTGTTTAAAAGAGACTGTATATGGCCAGGTAGTGGTGGCACAAGCCTTTAGTCCCAGCACTCGGGAGGCAGAGCCAGGCAGATCTCTGTGAATTCGAGGCCAGCCTGGTCTACAGAGCGAGATCCAGGGACCAATACTATACAGAGAGACCCTGTCTTGAAACCCCCCCTCCCAAAAAAAAGAGAGAGAGAGACTGTATACAATGTATATAATTTTATATTATATAAACTGTATAATTGGAGCTTTTCCAATAAATTGTGTTTTTTAATACATCCTATCCTTCAGTTTTGTTTTCATCAATTTTCCATATGTAAAATTTCTTCAAGATTGTGATAAAAAAAATTTTTTTTTTTTTGAGACAAGGTTTCACTATGTGGCCTTGGCTGAACTTGAACTGACAGTGTGGACCAAGGTGGCCTTGATCCCCTTTGCGTCTGTTTCCCAAGTGCTGGGATTGCAGGCATGTGCTGCAACACTCAGCTTCAAGTTGTAATTTTTTTTTTTTTTTTTTTTTTTTTGGTTTTTCGAGACAGGGTTTCTCTGTGTAGCTTTGCGCCTTTCCTGGAACTCACTTGGTAGACCAGGCTGGCCTCGAACTCACAGAGATCCGCCTGGCTCTGCCTCCCGAGTGCTGGGATTCAAGGCGTGCGCCACCACCGCCCGGCTTCAAGTTGTAATTTTTAAAGGCTACATTTATACTCTGTTTTCTCTTCAGACTGTGAATGTTTTTTTTTTTTTTTTGAGTGCTTGGGGTGAGTGATGGGGGAGGGGAGGGTGAGTGGCAGGGTCTCAGGTTGGCCTGGGTGACCAGCTTAAAATTCTCACACTATTCGGCGAAGAATGAATGACCTTAAATTCCTGAGTCCTCTTGCCTCCACCCGTCAAGTTCTGCGACAGTAGGCATGCGCCATCATACCCATTCTTTCCTTGCTTTCATGCAGAAACTATTCCTTACAGCTCAGGCATGCTCCAATGTCTCCCGTGGTAATCGTCCTGCCAGCTATACTCAGGACATTAAAAAATGAGAAGGAAACAGATATTCATGACTTATCTACTATAGGTGGGTAAGGTGCTAAACTAACAACCTTGTTAAGATGAGAAAAATTACCATCTCGGAAGAAGAGAAAACAGAATCAGAGAAATTAAGTGACAGTTTCTCTTTACCGCAGAGTCACATTCTTTGAGATGAGCCCAAACCAGGGCCAAAACCAAAGCAAACCAAACCAAACAAAAAACTGTCCACTACACTTGCAAGTCAGTAATTGCAGTGTGGTAAAACCATGTGTTATTTAGAGATAAACAAACAACTGTGTGCAGAAGTTTTGCAATGGACAAATCCCACAGTCCAAAGTCCTGCAGTGGGTATTTCCCCACGCCGCATTTAGACGCCCCAGAGAACAGTTCGGGTTCACGTCCATTGCTAATTGCTCTCAGGCTTGAGTTGAGTGGCCTCTTTGTCGCTGAAATTTGTCCTTGTGGTTATTCTTAGAGTCCACAGTGCTGACCTTGCTCTCGGCCTCTGGAGTCACTTCCTTTACTGATGGTTTCTTTTCTTTGTAGATTCACTCTTCTGAGAAGCCTCTAGCCTCCATTCTTGGATATTTCTTGACTTAGAAGAAGCCTCCAAATGCCCCTTAAGTCAGGCAGGTATGATCTCTTCCATCAAATACATTTCTCAAAGAAGAGGTTTTTCTCTGATGACAAATAGAAACGTGTAGCAAGGGTTTATTGCCTTTACAACCTACTTCTGAGCAGTCCATCTTGCCCTTAAGGACTGTTTCTAAGAGGAAAAACTTTTCCTATGAACACCTAGAGCCATAGATAAGAATAGTCAAATGCTAGGAGGCTTCCTGTGGGGAAGGGTAAACTCCCCGGGTTCTGAGGGACATAAGAATAGCTCAGGCTTAGCAAATGCGTTGACCACTGTCATTCTAACATCGCTTTTTGGTCAGAGTTAAAGGACATATCAAAGATGTAAGGAAGCCGCGAGGTGGTGGCGCACGCCTTTAATCCCAGCACTCGGGAGGCAGAAACAGGCGGATCTTTGTGAGTTCGAGGCCAGCCTGGTCTACAGAGTGAGATCCAGGACAGGCACCAAAACTACACAGAGAAACTATGTCTCTAAAAAAACAACAAAACAAAACAACAACAAAGATGTAAGGACCATTTGGGGCTGTCCAGATCAGCCCTCCTTTGCGCCGACTCATCTTCCCTCTGCCCGCAGAGCTAGCGCTTGTTTTCTCGGAGTGTGTGAAAAGACGCCCTCGATGTGCTCTGGGCCTAACAGGAAGACATTCTTGGAACTTTCACCTCGTCTGTCTGTCGTGTCTAGCGCGGTTCCAGGGACAAACCTGACTGGAACAGTGAAGCAATGAAGAAAAGACAAACAGACACAGCCCTGGACACACAGAAAAGCTGGGATCAGGTGGAATAGGCTCTCTGATGGAAAAACTGCGGCATCCCAGAGCTCGGTGTATTTTTATATACCGTTGAACAGAGAGGCAGGCTTATTGCACCAGCTGGACATTAGGTGTTGTTATTACACACAGGTAAACAAGGAAGCAGAGTTTATAGAATACACCTGGGTCAAAGAGCCAGGCTTAGCTAATCTCAGTGGGTGCCGTCTTTAGAGGTGCAATCTGCGTGCTATGACTGTCTAGGGAGAGGAAGCTATGGTGGAAGTTTGTTGTCCACACAGAGGAAGGCTTTGCCATCCTTCCCAGCCTTGGGCGGATGGATGGGGAAGACTGCCGTTTCCCCGTGAATCTAAGGCTCTGGTTTTTGACGGGACTGTGTCCGGGTCTACAGACACATTCATTTAGGACTTCATTCACTCAGAGCTTCTTCCACTATTCACATCTACTCTCAGCTAGAAGAGTAAGAAAGGAATATTTGGCATGAACTCTGGCATGGGAATAACAAACACACATTTTCCTCTAGGATTGCAAAGGTAGATGGCTAAAGGTTTGAAGTAAACAGACCTGCGGAGTGTCCCTGAGATGGTCACTCTAAGTGTATCAGTGAAAGCTGAGTAAGTCCCAGAAGGCTTCCGCATAGATAAGGCCATCTCAGGAAATATCTGATTTTTGGTCTATTGCCTTAGGTTAGCTGGTCAGTGGCTCTCTGCGCGATTCTCACTTCCTATGTGTTCAAAGGGACAACTGCCTCGGGAGATAACCGCTCCATTTGTATGAAGCACATGAGTACTCACGTTCATGCAACTATTAAGTGGCTGACGCAACTCTTGCTGAGATGTGAATGTAAGTTCCTGAGCTGTGCTGTTAGTTAATACACTTAAAGAATTAGTAACCAGAGAGTCGGGTAATTCTAGATTCTTATTTACTGATCTACCACCCAATTACTTACTGCTCTCTAATTTATTAACCCAAGTCAATTTTAATGTGTATGAGGATGTTAATGGATTAATAACATGTTACCCACCAACTGAACTCTGTATTTATATTTATAATTAGTGTGAGGAGAGATCTTCTAAAATTACATTTACTTATTTACTTTATGTATGTGTGCATAAGAGTGCCTCCAGAATATGTATGGGGGCCAGAGGACAACCAGCAAGAGTTAGTTCTCTGCCAGGTGGTGGTGGTGGGTGCCTTTAATCCCAGCACTTGGGAGGCAGAGGCAGGCGGATCTCTGTGAGTTTGAGACCAGCCTGGGCTACAGTGTGAGATCCAGGACAGACACCAAAACTACAGAGAAACCCTGTCTCAAAAAACAACAACAAAAAAAAAGTTAGTTCTTTCCTTCCCTCCTGTGAGTCCTGAGGATTGAACTTGGGATAACAAGCTTGCTAACAAGGGCTGTTCGCGGCTGTGCCATCTTGCTGGCTCGTGAGGAGAGATCCTAATATATAGTCCCTTCTTCTTAGGTCCTCAGAGCAGTGTGAAGCTGCCTCCTTTGAAACCTTACCAAGTGTCTCTTCATTGTAACTTTACAGGATCTCAAATTCAAGGGCACAGGTGTGAGGGGGTCAGGAGAGGTGAGGGTCTTTCAAGGTCTTCCTCTATTTAAATCTTTTCTCCTGAGAACCCCTGCATGACTCCTGAGAGACCCTGTACCCTAAACTGTACCAGTAATAGCCAGCCATGAGCCTAGTCTTCAGAGGGTGAGAACTGCAGTATGGCCGGTCCCCAGAGGCCCTACAGTCAACAGGTGGATACTGAGTTTTTAAGTGACAGGTAAGCTTTACTGGTAGCTAAAAAAAAGTCTGTTTCCTTTTAAGTAAATTAACTTAGTTTAGATACAGGGCTTTATCCTCCAGTTGAAGGCCCAGTCATGTCCCTTTGATTGTAAAAATCAGAATGGCCAAGAGCTTTCTCCAGAATCTCCATTATCTCAGGGTTGAAGGGGTGACAGAGTGAGGGAATTGCCTGTCCTTGGTTCTAAGGTAGGTTCACGTTTTCTTCATCTTCCCACCCCACCCCTGGAATAAAATCAGTAAGTGTTTGTTGTGTCTTGATGTGTAAACCCAGCAGGAAGGGGACCAAATGGCCACGCTAGCTACCATCTCACTGCTAATCCTCCAGAGATGGCATATTTATTTTCTATGAAGAAGAAAAATAATGTCAATTTTCTTTTTTTACAAGAGTTAAATCTGGTTATAAACACAGCAAAGAACACTTCACTTGCACACTTGTCAATGGGATTTCTCAGGCAGTCCTCGAATTTGAAAGTCTTTCCTTGATTACTTTATAGTTTCTAGAAAATAAATAAATTACTGTTGTCAGAGAACAATGTGCTTCCTCTCAGTTGTGAACATGCTTCCTTACAAGCTGTTAATACCCAGGAAAGAGAGGCTCCATAAATAGTTTATCAGACTCAGGCAATATGGTATTTGGGGACAAGCTTCCAGAGACCAGATGATACCTAAGCCATATTTTCATGTAGGTGTCCTAGTTTACATGAGTGAAAGACAGCTTTTCCTCGGCCATCATGTTATTGCTCCAAATCAGAAGAGGAAGGAAATACAAAGTGGAAGGGTGGTTGCTAGTGCAGTCGTGTGTGTGTGTGTGTGTGTGTGTGTGTGTGTGTGTGTGTGTGTGTGTGTCTGTGTCTGCTAGTGTACATGCACATGTATGGAGACCAGCTATCTTCCTTGATCACCCTCCACCTTATTTTTTATTTAATTAAAACAAATTTTAGGGGGCTGGAGAGATGGCTCAGAGGTCAAGAATACTGTTTGCTCTTCCGGAGGACCAGGGTTCAATTCCCAGCACCCACATGGCAGCTCACAACTGTCTATAACTCCAGTTCCAGAGGATCTGGCACCTGTACACAGACATACATGTAGGCAAAACACCAATGCACATAACATAAAAATAAATAAATTATAAAAAGATTTGTTTTAGGTGTATGGGTGTTTTGCCTGCACATGTGTCCATATACCACATGTGTGCCTGGTGCCCTAGAAGACCAGAGGAGAGCATTGGATCCTCTGGAAGGTCATGAGCCACCATGTGGGTTCTGGAAATTGAAACCCAGGTCTGCTAGAAGAACAACAAGAGCTTTTAACCTCTAAGTTATCTCTTCAGTATCTCTACCTTAGTTTTTAAGGTAGGGTCTCTCACTGAACCCGGGCCACATCCATCTGGCTAGATTGATTGGCTGGCCAGCAAGGCCCCAGAATCCACATGTCTTAGCATCCTGACTCCCTAAAGTAACCATGGCTCTACTACAGGTTGCTTTTGTGTCTGTGCTGGGATTCCAAACGCAGGTCTTCAGGCTAAAGCAGCAGGCACTTCACCGGATGAACCATTGCCAAGCTCTGCTAGATGAGTGTTTTTAAACGGTTTTTCTGGAAGCCTCAAGCAGACACTGCTGTGTAGGCTTCATTGGCCAGACCAGGTCAGAGGGGCATCCCCCTTCCGTTCCAGAGCGCATCCGAGAAAGCATCACTCCCTGGCCCATGTACAAAAGAATACCGACAAAAAAGGAGGTAAGAACTCGTGCTAACGGGGCCAGCCTTTTATGCCCGCCACCACTGACTGGGACGGTTTACTGAGTCCTTGTCATGTGGAACTGCTTTAAACAAACAAAAAGTTCCAGTTTAAGAATGCAATGTCCCCACCACTCATTTCCTCTTTTAAATGATAGATTTGGGCTGTCTTGTCTCTAAATAGCTACTTTTGTAGCTTGTGTTTTAAGAGCAGCGTATCTTAGATCAAATGACAAAATGAAAGGAAACATCTTGTGACCTTTGGGGTTTCGGTCATTTGGGATTTTCTTTTCTTTTCTTTTCTTTCTTTTTTTTTTTTTTTTGCCAAGACAGACAGTTGAGTATTTTGGAATATTCTGGTATTTATTTATTCAAGACTAAGGCAGAACCATCATGAATAATGGATGTATGACAAAAGAGAACAAAACATGAAATATACATTTCTGAAATTCACTTGAGTTTATTGAACAAGGGCAGTTCAATAAGTTTCAGTTGAAGAACTTTGTTTCTTTGGAGGCCAGCATTTTATTGATTGACATGGGCAAACTTTTCATGGGTAGTTCATAAAGACATCTGAACATTGTTGATCACAAAAATACCTAACCTGAGGAGCAGATCTTTCTTTAATTTTAGCCACTGGGCAACTCAGGACTTAAAAATATTTCTTTTTTATACATTTCTTGAGAATTTTATATATGTAGTCAATGTAATTTGATCATATATATTCATGCCCCAATTCCTCCACTTACCTCTTTCCAGATCCACCCCCTTACTCCATTGCCACTCCCCAATTTTGTGTTCTTTTTATTTTGGTTTTTGGTTTTTCGAGACAAGATTTCTCTGTGTAGCTTTGGTGCCTTTCCTGGAACTCACTCTGTAGCCCAGGCTGGCCTCGAACTCACAGAGATCCGCCTGGCTCTGCCTCCCGAGTGCTGGGATTAAATTTTTTTATAACCAACTGGTTCAATTTGTGCTGCCTATATATTTATGGGTACGGAGCCATTCACTGGAATGTGGTCAACCCATCAGGGGCAACACCCTTAAAGAAAACTGACTCTGTCTTGAAGAAGTTATCAGCTATCAGTAGCTCTTCAGCTAGGGGTGGAGAGGTTCGTGAGCCTCCACGCTGGAATGTTGACTGGCTGCATCTTGTACAGATCTTGTGAAGGTAACCTGCGGTGAGTTCATGAGTGTAGTGGTCTTATCACATCCAGAAAAGACTGTTTCACTCTGGTCTGCAGAGCAAGATCCAGGACAGCCAGGGCTACACAGAAAAACCCTGTCTTGAGAAACCAAAAGAAAAACAAAAAAGAAAAGAAAGAAAGAAAACCAACAAACATGATACAGCCAAAACACTCATACATATAAAACAAAACAAATCCTTAAGATCTTGTCTGGAAAAAAAAGAAAGATTTAATTTTGCAACTAATAATAGAAAATTTACTCCAGCCTGCTTAGACAAAAATTGTAATTCATTGTGCCTGTGAGCACATTGTGGATGAAGGTCCTCAGCTAGCCACATCTCAAGACACGAGTACATTAAGTCAGAGCTCTGACAAGACTCATGGCTTCTCAATTTCCTTCCCCCACTGCAGGGCAACTTCTTTCTTAAGAGGTCATCATCTTCTCTGGTGCAAGTCTTTTATTGGGCATATGGTATGCAAATATTTTCATTAAATCTATAACTTGATTTTTTTTCCTTCTTTTTCTTTTTAAAGATTTATTTATTTATTATGTGTATAGTGTTCTGCCTGCACGCATCCCTGCAGGCCAGAAGAGGGCACCAGATCTCATTACAGATGGTTGTGAGCCACCATGTGGGTGCTGGGAATTGAACTCAGGACCTCTGGAAGAGCAGTCAGTGCTCTTAACCTCTGAGCCATCTCTCCAGCCCCCGTTCATTCTTTTTTTTTTTTTTTTTAACTCCTGTAAACTTCTATTCAGGGTAGAATATTGGTGGCTCACCTTCTTCTGTGGACTGCCCTTCACTGGGGGGACCACAGTCCAGTGAGGCAGGTGGGTAAGGAACAGCATGGTTCCAGGCCTCTGATCTCCCTACGGGTCTGCAAGGGGTTCATGGCAGTAAAACATTCACTGGAAGGTAGCTGTGCCCAGAAAAGGGGCCCAGACAGTTTTAACATAAAGCACTCACAACTCGGGGAGGGGGGCAGTGCACACTGCCCTGAGTCTCACGGCTCTGCTCACACTCATGTGCTCTGCAAAGGTGAATACTGGATCTGTAAAGAGGCGTGGCCACACTTCTTCCTACTCAGTGTCACCACAGCAGTTAATGCTCTATCATCCAGTGAAGGGGCAACAGAGCCCCAGGTGACTTCATATGTCTATCCTGAGGAAGAGACAGACATACTCCATGCCTCTGGAGGTGACACTGTTCCTGGGCCAGCATACTCCATTTCCCATGACTCTGGGAATAACGCTTTTCTCTTTCTTCTCTCTCTCTCTCTCTCTCTCTCTCTCTCTCTCTCTCTCTCTCTCCTTCCTTCCTTCCTTCCTTCCTTCCTTCCTTTCTTCCTTCCTTTCCTCCTCCTCCTTTTTCTTTTTTTTTTTAATTTAAATTTTCTTTTATGGTTGGTTGGTTTTGTTTTGAGACACGGTCTTACTATAGCTAAGGTTGGCCTCAAACTCATGACCCTCAGCCTTAGCCTCCCAAGTGCTGAGAATTTGAGTCACGTGCCACCACACTTGGCACTAAGCAATAATTTCTTAAACACAACAACTACAGTCATGCTGTACAAAAACAGACTAAAAAACTAATATATTAGAGTTAATCAAAAGTAGACACGCCTGTGGTGGGCATGCCTGTACCCTCCTTGTTTGAAATGCTATGACAGTGAGTTTGAGGCCACCATGGGCTACATAGAGAGATTTTTGTCTCAAAACAAAAACAAGGACTGGGGAATAGACCAGTGGCTGCATGCTTGCAGAGCATACTCAAGGCTGTCTCTCAAAGCCCACCTGTGCTCTCAAAGATTTTATCATATGTTGTCATATGATATTTCATATGTTATCATATATTTCATCATGTTATCATATACTATTTCATCATGTTACTATATGATACTTCATCGTATGTTATCATGTGATATTTTATCATGTTGTCATTGAGAAGCTTCATAGTTATAAGTCAGTAATCAATTCTGAGATAATTTTTATAAATTGTACATTTTAGTCCATTTTCCTTTGCCATAACAGAATTCCCAAGCCAGGGTTATTTCTAAAAAAGATAGGTTTATTTAGTTCATAGTTCTGGACGTTCAATAGCTTGGCCCTAGCATCGCTTAGGGCCTCACTTAGCTTCAGCTCATGCTGGAAAGAAAAAGGACAGGCTGCAGTGTGTGGGAGACAAACACACATGCAGGAGAATGAGGGGAGAAGCTGGCTTTGCGTGATCTCCAGCTCCCTCAAGAGCCATCCTGCCAGGCCAGTACAACCTCCATGACCTAATTACCACCGAAAAGGCCAACCTCCCAAGACCTCTCAAGGTGAGTCATCAAGGGGCCAAGCATATCTGAACCACAGAACAGTGTAGGATGTAGGTGGAAGTTGAAAGTTATTATGTGCCTATGAATGAGCAGTTATTCTAGTACTACCTGTTTGAAAGACTGTCCTTTTTCCACGGACACCTTTGTACCTTTGTTGAAGATTGGTTGTCCATGTATAGATGGATCCACTTCATATCCTATCTTATTGCTTTATCTTTATCAACACCACACTACCTTGAGTTCCACTCTTTCACGATAAGTTGTAATCAGGCAGAGTTAGCCTTCCAATTTCTTGCTTTTTTTAATTTTTTTCAAAGTTGTTTTAGCTATTCAGGTCCTTGGCATTTTCATACCAACTTGTCAGTTGCTACCAAAAGGACAGTTGGATTTTTTTTAGATTGTTTTTTATTTGTTTATTATTGATTGATTGATTTTTTTTTTGAGACGGGTTCTCACTGTGTAGCCCGGGCTGATGTTGAAGCTGGGTTCCCTATGCCTCAGCCTCCCAAGTGTTAAAGTTACAGGCATGCACTGACCACATGTCCTGTTGGGAGTTTTCTTTTTAAATCTAGGTAAAGTAGTTCATGGGTAGTGCAGGCCTATGTATAATCTCTGCACCTGGCACATGAAGGCTAGAGGATTGGGGGGGGGGTGTCCAAGGTCATGCTCAACCAGATAATTGAGACCCTCTCTCTCAAATATATATATGTGATATATATATATGTATATGTGTGTATGTATATACATATGTATGTATAGGTGTGTGTGTTTGTATATGTGTATATATTAGAAAAAGTTAACATAACAGTCAGTGGCATGTACCTATAATCCCATCTACTCAGGAGGTTGAGGTGGGATATTGTAAAGTCAAGGCTAGCCCATTTCCAAAGATTTTCACATAATGTAAAACTCAACAGTTCAGCTTTTCTTTTCTTTTCTATTCTTTCTTTCTTTTTTTTTTTTTTAAGACAGGGTTTCTCTGTGTAACAGCCCTAGCTGTCCTGGTACTCTGTTTCTCTGTTTCTAGACCAGGCTAGCCTCAATCTCACAGAAATCTGCCTACGTCTGCCTCCTTAGTGCTGAGATTAAAGATGTGTGCCACCACACCCTGCTAATTTAGCTTTTCTTTTTTTTTCTTTCTTTTCTTTCTTTTTTTTTTTTTTTTTTTTTTTTTTTGGTTTTTCGAGACAGGGTTTCTCTGTGTAGCTTTGCGCCTTTCCTGGGACTCACTTGGTAGCCCAGGCTGGCCTCGAACTCACAGAGATCCGCCTGGCTCTGCCTCCTGAGTGCTGGGATTAAAGGTGTGCGCCACCACCGCCCGGCATAATTTAGCTTTTCTTAAACACAATTCTGTGAATTTTCCTTACAAAGTTGTATGGCCATCAGTATTACTTAACCCAGAGCCTTTTCATCACACACGCATGTACACACACACACACACACACACACACACACACACACACACACACTTGTGTCAATCAGCTGTCCCGTCCCATTATGCTCCCGCCACTCTACAAGACCCCTTTCTGTATCTATGGATTTGACCCGTCCGGACCTTTTCTTTTTAGAAGTGAAATCATCAGTGCTGGGAAGATGTCTCAGTGGCGAGGAGTGCGTGTTACACACACATGACAAATAAGGGTTGGATCCCAACACCCATGTAACAAGACACGAGCCCTTCACATGCCCTGCACCAAGTAGGGCAGAGACCGCCATTAGAGCTATGTACCAACTGAGCTACACCCAGCCCTGGAAATGTTGGATGCTACCATATGTTGTGATTTTTCTTCTTCCTTCTCTCTCTCTCTTTCTTTTTCCCCCAACATCCTCTTCTTTATTTCTAACATATAGAAACACCAATTTTTGTATATTTTTTCCACTGGGCTTTGGTGTTTTTTTTTTAATTAATTTATTTTTATTTTATGTGTATGGATATTTTGAGGGCATGAGTGTCTATGTACCACTGTCATGCAGTGCCTGCAGACACCAGAAGAGAGACAGAATCTTCTGGAACCAGAAGAGCAGGCTGTTGTGAGCCACCATGTGGGTGCTGAGATCAAACCCGGGTCCTCTGGGAGAGCAGTCAATGCTCTAAACCACTGGTCCATCACCCCAGCCCCTTGGCATTGCTTTGGTTTCTGTTTCCTCTCTGATCTTAATTTCCTTCCTCTGCTTCCTCTGCTTTTAATTTGCCTTTCTTCTTCTGATTCCTAAAAGTAGAAGCTTTAACCAAATTAAAACTTTTTTTTTCTACTGTAGATCTTTAGTGTTATAATTTTCCTTCTAAACTGTGATTAAGTTTTTATTCAGCTCAAAAATACCTTCCAGTTTCCCTTTTGATTTGTCCCTGGGCCCAGGGATTACTGAGAAATGTGGTATTTTATTTCCAAATATTTGAGGGTTTTTTTTTTGTTTTGTTTTCAGAGAGCTTCCCATCACTGATTTCTAATTTAATTCTACTGTGCTCTAAAAGCACATTCTGTATGATTTGAATCCTTTTTCATCTTATTAAGACATTTTGGTGGCCAAGAATAAAAATAAGTTGCCTTTGTACTTGATAGGAAAAGAGGATTGAAGAACATTCAACAGAAATTACTTTCTGAGGTTGGGGGTGTTGCTCAGTGGCAAAATATTTGCCTAAGCATGCCTGAGGCCCAGGGTTCGCCATCTCTATACCACACACTTAAACAAATGATGCTCTCATGCATCGGGCAGCACCTGGATACTAACTAGAATCTTAGAAACTACCCTAATTTCCTTCAACACTATGACAAAAGCAACTTGGGGTGGGGGGGGGGAGAGTTTATTGGGCTTAACTCTCCCAATCACAGTCAACCACTGAGAGAAGCCAAGGCAACGCTCAAGGCAGGAACTGAAGCCGAGACCGAGGAGGAAAGGCTGCTTAGTGACTTGCTCCCTACAATTGCTCCGCCTTTCTGATACAAGCCCAGCGTCACCTGCCTAGGAGTGGAACTGCCTCCGGTGGGATGAGCCCTCCCACATCACCCATCAATCAAGAAAATGCTCCACAGACGTGCTCACAGGCCAGTCTGATGGAGGTGATACCTCACTTGAGGCTCCCTTTCCCCAGGTGATCCTAGTCCATGTCAAGTTGACAAACACAAACTAGACTAGGAATCAACAGAGTTGCTTCTGTGTCTAGACTCCGGACTCCTCCGGACCACCCGGAAATCTAGCCAGTCTGTCTTATGGCTTGCTGTCTCTTTGTCCATCACTCTTCCGAATTTGCTTCTTGCCTGCAAATGGCGGTGTTGATAACGTCTCACCCGCATTCCTGTCTGTAGATAATATTGAGATACATCATGAGCAGCCCTTGGCGTCTGGCCTGGTAGGATGTGTGCCTTGAAAATGTCAGCCATTTTAAAAGAAGGAAGCCACTGTCACATTCCGGGAGGGCACTTCCTGTTTTTTTTCTCCCTACCCTCCAGTCTGAGGCGTTTGATGTGTCTGGGGGCAGGAACACAGTTCAAGTACACACAACTCTGTAGACGGAGCATAGCATTTGGTCCAGGTGGGACTCTGAGCAAAGTCATCCAGAACATCGGTCCAGATACCGGTCACGGCATCACCACACACAGCCACATAGGAGGGGCAGCACCCCGTCAGAGCTCTGGGAGCCCTGTGGCTGAGTGGTTAAATGAATTTGGAGCTGATATTCTGTTACACACTCAAAGACGTAATTTGGAACCTGCGGATCATGTAAACTAAACCACTATACTGCAGAGAGGCAGAAATACAAGGGTAGAATTATAGCTTCTCAGAACTATGCTCCACATTTCTCCTCGGCTGCCTCTTTGGTTCTCAGTATAATTGAGGTCTTGACTGTGAGCTACAAAGATCTAGGTGGTTTTGAGTACCCAGCTGTCTCCTGAATTTTCCCTCTTGGGGGCTTCCTGGTAGCCACAATTAGCAAGCATGGCTAGGTTTACAATCTCTGGATTCAAACCACAGAGAAAGTGTTTTTTGAGGATTATTAATGCATGTTCTTATTTGACAAAGCCTTAGTTTCCATGCCAAAAGATTATAACAGACATGTAATATTTATGGTCTTAACATATTGGCTAATTTTTTTAGTGTGCTTTGTTGTGAAAAGGAAGATCCTGGGGTGTTATATATCCATTCATTAGAGGCAAAATTTTTTTAAAGTTATATTTATGACATCTTAATTATATATATATATATATTGAATTATTACCAAGTTTCTATATTCCATCAGATAATGTGCATTATGGCTAAATTACTAATAAAAGTTAAAACATAATTATTAAAATTACAGTTGGGCTTATATGATATTAAAAATACTTTATCACATTATAGTTCCAGATTACTTTATAATAATCTACTTAAAAGACCCAAATGGACACATTTTTCCTTTTTTCAGTATGGCACAATTAAAGCGGGGAGTAGAAAGCTGGTGGGATGGCTTATTCAGTAATGTGCTTATGGCCCAAACACGAGGACCTGAGTTAGATGCCCAAACCCCTGGAAAACAGTCCAGTGTGGTGTTCTAGTCCTCTAATCCCAGGTATGGGAAGATACCCAGGACTCGCTGGCTAGCCAGCGGAGTTGAATTGTGGAGCTCCACATTTAGTGGAAGACCCTGTCTCAAAAGGGAAGGCGAGCAATGATGGAGAAAGATACCCATCATTTTTCTCTGGCCTCTGCTTGCATGTGTATACACTTGCTTGCATGCATGCATGCATGCATGCGTGCGTGCGCGTACACGCACACGCGCGCGCACACACACACACACATACACACATGCAAGCACAAGCACAAAACAGAGCGGGAATAATAAAAGTGCAGAAGAGAGCTGGTTTGTTGGCGCTACAACATTGCTTTGCTAAATTGCCCTTTAGTTAAATGAGACACAGATCCAGGTTTTAGGCAACCAGAAACGTAAAATCATTTTGGAACATCTCTTGTAGATAAAAAGAATATTCACAAAATTCATTTTTGCAAATTTTGCAAAAAAAAAAAAAAAAAAAAAAAGGTGTGTGTGTGTGTAACTTTTTGAAAACATTAGTAAAATTTCCTTGCTGGGTCTAAGCAAAAGCAAGAGAGGGACCCCGAGGATTCACCTTTATTCACAGTAAATCCAATCCTGACTACGATATACCAGGAGGGAATCAGTGAGCATTCTCCAGCCCCCTAAATTAATGAAAAAACCCTGGATCTGGTCCTTGGGGATGGGCAATATTGCAGACTGTCAGCTACCTGCACAGGATGATGAATTATTCTGTTCCTGATAGTGTTCCCTCATCAGGTTTTACTTACTTGAGTATGATAATTTCAAACATTAACATTTTGCATTTTCCCAAAAGAAATAGCCAAAATTATAATTAGCTACTTTCATGAGGTGTGAGAAATGGATATAAAGAATTATATGTTTCCCCAAGTTTTTCTCGGTGGAGATTTCTCTCCCGAAGACTTAATAAGTTTGAAAATGATACCATCCTCATATTTACTCATGCTCTTGAAGAATGTTATATGCAAATATTAGGTTTAACTGGTAGGTGAATAAAAACAGGAAAGCAAGGATCCTAAATTTAAAACATGTTCTCTATAGCTAAAGAAGAACATTTTTCACGGCGTGCTTAAAGCTCCGGGACACAGAAAAGTAGACGACAAAGTCATTATTGCAGGTAGGAGAGACAAGCAATCTCTGCAGGACATTCTAGAATGAACTTTTCCCCGAGTTTCGTGAAATCAGGAAAGAATTCCTTAATTTTTCCATTTTGACTGTAGAGAATTTGGATTTGACCCCGCCTCCCCGCTTCCACCCCCCACCCCCATCTCAGGCACACAGCTATTTGATCACATTTCCCCCACTGGTTTCAGATGGTGAAGAGTGAAATAATTAAGTGGCTGAAAGAGGGAGGCAGAAGAGGGACCGGGTGAGGAATGGCAATCGGAGTGAAGGGAACAATACATTTGGGGGGCCTTATCTTTTCCCTCCTCGTTTCTGTAATGACTGACTCACATGTGTTAGTTATACTCAATAGAGGGATTCTTTGCGACATTTTGATATATTTACATAATGCAATTTGAGCATATTCACCCACTGTTGTCCTCTTCCCCGCCCCCCAATCTCTTCCCAGCTAGCCCCAACTCTACTTTTGTGTGTGGTGGTGGTGGTGGTGGGGTTTGGTGTATATGTGACCCGGTAAGTTCCAATAAGGTTGCTTACAAGGCTCCAGATGAATCTTCTCTCTTTTGAGACATCTCACTACATAGCAGGTTGGCTTTGAACTTCCCTTTACCACCTGACTGCTGGGATCACAGACATCCAGCCTCCTCCTCTTCCTTCTAGCTGCCTCCCCTCTACCCCTCCCCCCACCTACCCCCACACCTCACTCTGAAATGGTCTCACTAGGTGGCTGGTGGATTTCACTATGTAGACCAAGCTGGCTTTGAACTCACAGAGATCTGCCCCGCCTTCTGCTTCCTGAGTACTGGGACTAAAGGCATGGATCGCCATGCTTGGCCTAGCCTGTCCCAACTTAACGTCTTAATGGATGTCCATCATCTGAAGCATGGATGGATCCTGGATTCCGTTAGATGATTTGACATGCCCAGGGGGAGCGGCTGTGAATCAGGGACTTGCTTGGTCTCTTCAGTCTGGGCTTTAGGGCACTCACTGCACCACAGAGGGGCTTCCCTGGTCCCGTGCCTCCTGCTGATACTGCATTGAGCATGTGTGCAACCTTAGAACAGTGAAAAGCAGACGGGGAACAGGTGTGTTGGTGCAGCCTGTAACCTCAGCACTCAGGAGACTGAGGACGAGGGTCGTGAGGAGGAGGCCAGCTTGGGCAATGTAAGGAAACTCGCCTTAAAAACCAAAGCACACGCCTTTAATCCCAGCACTCGGGAGGCAGAGCCAGGCAGATCTCTGTGAGTTTGAGGCCAGCCTGGGCTACAGAGCAAGATTCAGGCCAGACACTGAAACTACACAGAGATACCCTGTCTTGAAAAAACAAAACAAAACAAAACAATACAACAACAACAAAAAACCCAAAACACACATAAGCGGAAATAATGTAGTTTATATTAAATAATTCACTGTTTATTAAATTTAGTGTATTCTTCATGTTTTCCGCCAAGGATTTGAAGCAGCTCACCTGATATACACCATTTTTTTAAAGCACACTATAATGCAGGTGGCACTGAAAAACAGAACCGGAAGCTATTGTGATGAGAAAAAGGCACATATAGAACACACAGTCCACCCTGATGCTGCTTTACAAGGACTTAGCTCAGAAACCAACTCTGTCTGGGCCTGGGGTGTGACTCATTTGGTAGATCGCTTGTCTAGAATGCTCAAGGCCCTGGGTTCAGTCCCGGAACTGCATAAGCCCGGCTTGGTAGCACTTGCTGTAATCCCAGCACTCACTCATGGCTACATAAGGAGGGAGAGGACAGCCTGTGCTCTGTGAGACACTTTATCAAAACCACACACACACACACACACACACACACACACACACACACACACACACACACACACACAGAGGCACATACGCACACACAGACAACTGGCATATAAAGAAAATGAGAATTTTTTTTCTTTTTCTTTTTTTTCTTTTTTTCTTTTTTGGTTTTTCGAGACAGGGTTTCTCTGTGTAGCTTTGCGCCTGTCCTGGAACTCACTTGGTAGCCCAGGCTGGCCTCGAACTCACAGAGATCTGCCTGGCTCTGCCTCCCGAGTGCTGGGATTAAAGGCGTGCGCCACCACCGCCCGGCAAGAAAATGAGAATTTATCAAAAAATATAATAATTAATCGTAAGACAAAAATACTTGTTTCTTCTGAAAGCTGTAGTTCCTAACATCAGTTTTAAAAATATGTTTCTTGAATGAAACTGTAATAAACAGTACCTGTACCAAGTAGAAGTTTTTTCTTTCTTTCTTTCTTTCTTTCTTTCTTTCTTTCTTTCTTTCTTTCTTTCTTTCTTTCTTTCTTTCTTTCTTTCTTTCTTTCTTTCTCTCTCTCTCTCTCTCTCTCTCTCTCTCTCTCTCTCTCTCTCTCTCTCTTTCTTTCTTTTTTTTTTCTTGTTTGTTTTTTTTTGAGACAGGATTTCTCTGTGTAGCTCTGGCTGCCCTGGAACTCGCTCTGTAACCCAGGCTGGCCTCGAACTCAGTGGATCCATCTGTCTGTGCCTCCCGAGTGCTGGGATTACAGGCGGTGCTACCACTGCTGGGCAAGCAATGGGTTTCTAAGCTCTACCTTGCGTTGTCCGGTGACCAGCATTGATATTTTCAGGCGACAACGGGGAGGCGCCATGAAATGAGGCAGATGCAGTAGGCTAGCAGCTGAGCAAAGCACAGGCATGAAATCCACAGACTAAACGTTATGTGACTCAGGAGGTCCCAGGCCCTGCTGACCTGGGAGGTATTTCTGCCCTGGTTCGGGTTCAAGCTCTGCACTGTTCTTTGAGAATTTCATGAGTGACAGTTGGAGAGCTGTGGAGAACTTATTTTCAGTTACTGTGTTTGAGATTTTGTTATCTTCTTTCTTTTTACTTTTTAAACCAGCATACAAAGGTTTAGATTTATTTATTATTTTGGATCTGTTTTAAAACAGGATCTTGTTCATGCAGCCCATGCTGTAACCAAATTTACGATCCTCCTGCTTCACTGAGTGATATTCCCATATTGATCCTGGAGTAGATGTACTTAGTCAGGGGCATATGTGTGTGTGTGTGACTAAGTTGGAATGTCTACCAATTGAATGTGTGACACGGACTTGGAGAGAGAGAAGGCTGAGAGGGACAGTAACATTTTCTACGTGTCCCTTTTCTGATGGGTGCTTATAGCATCTCGCTTCTAAATTTAGGAAGGCAGGACATGGCGTGAGGAAGAGGAATACGGCAGAATTCTGGGGACCAAATTTGGAGATCGTGGGACTTGTCAGAACATGCGATGCCGCATTCAGCCAAGGGCCAGAGCAGGAGGCAGGTGCCTGAGCCACCTGCCGAGTCATTTCAAAGGAATGATGGATGAGAAAGCAGATTGTAGATGGTTTGTGGGCCTGGAGACCTAGTGCAGATCCTTCTAGAAGCTTGAATATAAAGGAGGAGTGGGGAAATGATTACAACTGATTAATTAGACAACCAAGGACAAAGAAATGTTTAATTTTCTAACAAGGGAGACTTGCATGTAATCACCATCATACATACATACATATATATATATATATATATATATATATATATATATATATATATTCATGTTATTATAGCTCAGGTTTTCCTCAAATACAAAACTCTCTTTTGTTAGCCTCTCAAGGTCTGGGGCTACAAGTGTGAGGCACCACTCCTTTCGTGGGTGTATTATTATTTTTAAAAGACAGGTTCTCATGTGTCCCAGACTGGTTTGTACTCTTGGTGTAGCTGAGAATGGAATGAAACTTCCTATCCTCCTGCCTGTACCTCCCAAGTGAAGTATCGGTGGTATGTGCAACTGTGTGCCATGTCTGGTTTTAGGTGGGTGTGGAGCTTTAACTCAGGCCTTCAGACACGCTAGGCAGGCACTGTATCAACTGAGCTACACCCCGAGTCCTTGGGTCCATGTTAAATGTTAAAGTGGAGAAGCTGGAGCGGAGAGAAGGCTCAGTAGTTAAGAGTACTTAGTGCTCTTTCAGAGGGCCCTGGTTCAGTTCCCAGCACCCACATAATAGCTTCCAACCATCTGTAACTCCAAGGGATTTGATGTCTTCTTCTGAGTTCTGTCTGCACCAGACAGGCATGCATGTGATGCACATATGTACATGCAGACAGGCTAAACACTCATGCACATAAAATGATAAAATGAATAAATCTAAGAAATTAAGACAAAACAAAGGCCCTCCCAAACAAACAAACAAACAAACAAACAAACAAACACCCATACATGGTATATGGTTGTACATATCTATAATCCCAGCACTTGGGAGATAGAGGCCGGAAGATGAAGAAATGTAATATCATCCTTAGCTACATATCCAGTTTGACAACAGCCTTGGCGACATGAGTCTCTGTCTCAAACAAAAAACAAAAAGATTCTGTTTGCTGCATCACCCGGCTGTGAAGCTGGGAGTTACTAGGAGGAAGTCTCCTGATGGGTGGCTAATGGAGCCTTGTTGACTCTGAATCACATCTGCTTCCTGAGCGCCACCTGTCCACCTGTCAATCTCTCTCCCATGGGTTCTTTCCTCCCAAGAATATGGGTCCCGTTTCTATTGGCTGAGCAGGTGGGCATTGCCACTGGGGGTCGGGGCCTGGGTGGTTCTTCCTTACACCTTTCACACCCTTCTGGGATTGCTAGTCCCTGGGTGCCTGGCATCTGTGAGTTCTTCATTCAGTTCTCGCATTTGAATGGGGGTAGTTGGTTTCCTTTCATAACTCAAATATAGGCATCAACCTCCAATCATATACACATGCAAATGCAAGCTCTCAGCATGTTGGGAAGTTCAGTGTCCCACACAGCAAGGCCTGCCTGGGAGGTGGAGGGCATGTTTTGCCAAGGAAGTGACATTTGAGCCCAAATCCAGAGCTCCAACTGAACAAAGAAGATAAAGAGAAGGGAGATGGCCAGAGTGGAGGAAACAGAGGCTGTGAGGCTTGTGTTACTCAGTGCAGGTGACGTGAGAGGAGACGGAAGGAAAGCAGGAAATAGGCTGAGAGCATGGCAGGATTTATACCCCTGGGCTCAGTGTGGGCCTCCGAGATAATCCTAAGGATAATTTTGGAAAAGCCTTAAGGCTTGGAGCTGGGGAGGGGATGCGATCAGATTTGCACCTTGAGAAGATCTCTGGCTAATTGAAGATCAGGCCTGATTGCAATCGGCAGGAAAAGAGCCACGTGTCTGTGTCTGCGAATAGCAGGCGAGACTCAGGGTTGCCGAAGTTTCCAGATGGACAAAGATTGCTGCCTCTCAGCTGATTCCATTCCTCGGCTACAGTATCTCATGGACTGTATCCCAAAGGGCTGGTTGAAGCTTTCTTACAGCAAGTTTGTTGCTTTTCTCTCTGCTAACGATGTTAAAAACACACTAACAATTAGACTTGATGCAGAACCAGTGTTTACTGTGTAACAAAGGGCTGGACAATGTATAGCTTAACTTTACTGTGTACTTGGTTTCAGAATATGTGTTACTCATACATGTGTTACACACACACACACACACACACACACACACACACACACACACAACTTCGTAACTAGCATCATAGACTTTCCCTTCTCTTCAGATGAGTGAGCAAGAAACAAGGAAAAGTGCTGGTCACCTTCTTACAGATGCTCTGTCTGAGGACCTCAGGGCTCCTTTCTTCTGACGACCATGGACTTGAGATCTACAGTGTCGCAGGACAGAACCCAACCCCTTAACCACTAGTGACATTAAATTATCCAAGAAAGACATCCGGTAGAATTGTTTCCCTTCTGTTGTATTTACTACTTACCAAGTAGAAAGCTGTGACTGACGCTTGAGAAAAACCAAATGTAAATGGTTGAAGGTCAGTTAGACGCTACAGTTAAACAGAACACAGAGAAGTCCAGTGACTGGAGATTGAGAGGGTGTGTGCATGCTTTCACGAGTGTGTGTGCACGTATGTGTGCTGGTACACATGCATATGTGGGCACAGGAGTGTGACACGCTGGCTAGAAGCTGACATCTGATCTGACGTCTTCCCCAGTTGCTTTCCACCTTATTTTTATTTATTGTTTATTATTTTGAGGTAAGGTCTCTCACTGAACCTGGAGCTCATGGCTAGGCTGGCTAGTCTGAGAGCTGTGGGCATCCTCCTGCCTCCACCTTCCCTCTCCTGGGATTTAGAGGCATGTTCTACTGTGTAGCTCCTCCCCCACCCCCATTCCTGTTGGTTTTAGAGGACTGAACTCAGGCCCTCATACTTGGGAGAGCAAGCACTTTGCTAGCTGGTTCAGGTCTTGTTTTGTAATGCTGGGGGTTGAACCCAGGGCCTCCAGCATGCCAGGCAAGTGCTGCCCCACTAAGCTATACCCCCAACCCCTCGAAGAGACCTGTTTTTGAGGATTTGTTTAGACAGAGCTTCACTCAAGCCCTGCTCTCAACCCACAGAGGGTACGGGGAGCGGCTGCTAGTGCCCCTCGGAGAGAGCAGGTGTGTCAAACTGCCCGTTCCTTTCTTACCATAACAAAATCCCCGAGGCAGGATACGTTTAGAAAGCGGTATAATTGGGCTGGTGGTTCTGGAGGTGCAGGCTGAAGAGTTGCATTTGCAAACGTTTAATAAATATACTGGGGATAGATTTCCAGGCCTTCACATACTCAGCACACGCTCAGCCACTGCACCATACCCCCACCCCTGGTGAAGACCTTTAAGCATGTAAAGTTTGGAGATACGGCAGGGCATCACATGGCAAGAGACAGGAAGGGGTGTACAGTAGTTTGAAAGAAAATATCCCCCAAAGGCAATGGCTCTATTGGGAGGTATGGCTTTGTTGGAATAGGTGTGACCTTGTTGGAGGAAGTGTGTCACTGCGGAGGCGGGCTTTGAGGTCTCATATATGCTCAAGCCACGCCCATTAACTCAGACCACTTCCTGTTGCCTGCATAAGACGCAGAACTCTCAGCTCCAGCACCATGTCTGCCTGCACGCTGCCGTGTTCCACCGTGATGATAGTGGACTGAACCTCTGAACTGTGAGCGAGCCACCCCAATGAAATGTTTCCCTTTATAAGAGTTGCCGTGGTCATGGCGTCTCTTCACAGCAATGGAAACCCAAACTAAGACAGTGTGCGGGATTTATTGAATTTGGCTCACAGTTTCAGATCTTTCAGTTCTGACTGCACCATCGCTTCTAGGCTGTGGCAGGGCAGAGACACAGTGAAGGGGAAGGGCATGGTAGAGGAATGGCATCTGGGCAGGAGACAGGAAGTGGTAAGGACAGATGTATCCTCCAAAACCATGCCCCCAATGGCCTGCTTTCGCCAACCAGACCCCAAAATCCTATTTTCCCTACCTCCCAATCATGCCATCACAGTAAGAAGCCATCGTGGAATTAATCTAGTCATTAGGTCAGAATCCTCATCTCTGAATGACTGGCTTCATCAGCTGGGGACGAAGCCTTTAGCACATGAGCAACTTTGAGATACATTTAAGACCCAAACCATACAGGGGGGTTGTGCATATAGTATATGTGTACTCACATGTATGTGTGAGTGTGTGTGTGCGTGTGTCTGCCTGTCTGTCTTTTGGCTTTTCATCTTATACAGTATTCCATCATGGGGACTCTAAATACCTTGATCTAATCTCAATCAACTCTCATAGTCCTCCCCTCCAAATACCACAGTCATATTAAGCTGCTACCGCTCAGTATCTCAGTATCAACGCACAATGCCATGGGACCACTCAAGCCCCAGCCAACGGGTTTTTCCATGTCTTTCATGGGTGTTTGGTGAATTCTTCCCTCAACTATGGACTAATGCTGACTTCCCCACTGAGGAAAGTCCAGCTCACTGTGGAGGCAGAGGAGTATTGTGCCTGAGAGGTAATTTCCTGTCTTTCAACCATGGGTTTGTGGGGTGTTGTTTTGTTTTGAGACAAGATCTTCCTATGTAGCCCTGACTGGCCTAGAACATTTTGAAAACTACATTTCATTTATTTGTTTTGTGGTGTGTGTGTGTGTGTGTGTGTGTGTGTGCGAACATGTACACAGGTGTGGAGGCTGGAAGACAACTTGTGGGAATCTGTTCTCTCCTCCACTCCATGGGTCCTGAGGACTGAACTGCAGCCTTGGCTCCAGGTATTGTTATCAACTGATCCATCATGCAGGTCTGTGGCCCAGGATGTTTTATGTAGAGAGCGCTGGCTGTGAACTTCATGGCAATCTTTCAGTCTTACTCCAGTGCTGGAAATTCAGGTATGGACATGACAAATGGCTTTCACGTGGTAGTGGTGCATGCTTTTAATTCCAGCACTGGAGAGGCAGAGGCATGTGGATCTCTGTGAGTTCGAGGCCAGCCTGCTCTACAGAGCTAGTTCCAGGACAGCTAAAGCTACACACACACACACACACACACACACACACACACACACACACACACACACACACACTCCTACCTTGAAAAACAAAACAAACAAACAAAATAAATAAATAAATGCAGATCACACTTGGAGCCTACTGCGGGGAAGGGTAGCCTGAGGACATTTTTAACTCATCTTATTTGAAAAGTCTTAGTGAGGATGGAAACCTGAACAACAGGAGTGGAGTTCCTGAGGAGTGGAAGGAAAGAAGGCCAGGCTCGGGGTAGAAGAAGCTATCGGAATCCATCCATGGCTGGGTCAGGTTGTATGGTCCTCACTCCCAGTGAGGGTCTGGACGTGTTTAGAACAGAGCAAATTCCAACAGTGCACATTGGAGCAGCCTGCCATGTGACGGCAGTGAGTTCCATCCCAGGACTCCAGCCCAGCCTCCCCTGCTTTCCACCTCTCTCCCTACCCTATGGCATGGTTGCCAGCTGGCTGGGGGAGTGGGAATTCAGCTCCTATAACTCTGCTCCCAAAGGGCTCCTGCTGGGAATTGGAAAAGGTTTTAATTACAGAAAGCAAGTCTTTCACTCCCCCAACCCCCTCCAGCTCCGTCCTTTCTTCCCTTCTTAAAGCAGGGTTTTGCTGTGTTGTCCAGGAATTAATGACACCTCACCCTCCTGTGTGCTGGGATTTCATGACCACATCTAGCATCTCATTTAATTTTTTTTTTGACAAAATGACTTTACTGGTTGAGAAGCTGCATTTAAATTCTAGACACAACCGGAACATGGAATAGACAGAATTCATGGCCTAGATTCATAAAGTAATTTAAATGTTGTCTTCCATTGTCCTTTTAAAAATCTGTTTAAAGGCTGGGCATGGTGGCACATGGCTTTAATTCTAGCACTCAGGAGGCAGAGGCAGGCGGATCTCTGTGAGTTCGAGGCCAGCCTGGTCTACAAAATGAGTTTCAGGACAGCCTGTGCTACACAGAGAAACCCCTGTCTTAAAACACACACACACGGACACTCAGGCCCAGCGGCGGCCCACAGAGGTAGACGGGCCCAGCAGCGGCCCGCTGAGGTAAACGGGCCCGGCGGCAGCGGCCAACAGGGACATTCAGGCCCGGCGGCAGCCGGCAGAGACATTCAGGCCCAGCAGCGGCCCACAGAGGTAGACAGGCCCGGCGGCAGAGACAAGCAGACGCAGGTAGGCCTGCGGCGGCGAGGTAGACGGGCCCAGCAACAGCCCGCTGAGGTAGACGTGCCCAGCGGCGGCAGCCGACAGGGATATTCAGACCCGGCGGCAGCCGGCAGAGACATTCAGGCCCAGCGGCGGTCCACAGAGGTAGACAGGCACGGCGGCAGAGACAAGCAGACGCAGGTAGGCCTGTGGTGGCAGCCTGTGGAGGTAGACGGACCCAGCGGCAGCCCGCTGAGGTAGACGTGCCCGGCGGCAGTGGCCGACAGAGACATTCAGGCCCGGTGGCGGCCCCCAGAGGCAGACAGAACCAGCGGCAGCTGACAGGGACCACAGGCCCGGCGGAGGACCGCAGAGGTAAACAGGCCCAGGGACGGAGACAAGCAGACGCAGCTTGGAACAGGGACGCCCCTAACCCCAACAACTGGGGAAGAAACTATCTCCGTGGGTCAGAACCAGAACGAATCTGAACACTCCATCTGAGGACAACCCAGGGCCCAGCTGCTGATCCTGTGAAACCCAACAACTTGGAGGTGTTGGTGAGACTACCCTGCTCAGCTGAAACCCATCTGGGAGAGGATTCAGATGCCTACAGTTTAAAGTCTGAAGAAACAAGATCAGCTGAGGAGTTGACAAATGAACAAAAAGTGACCTGAGAACACAGAAGAAGGCGCTCCCCAGACACCAAACCAGATCACCAGAATCATAAGTATATAATTCACCGATCGAAATCAGCTGCCCCTGAAGAAATAGCCCAATAGCACCAATTTAACCAAGAACCACTACTAAACCAAGACTAAAAATTAGAACAAGAGAGGCACTCTCAGACACAGACACCACCTGCACCTCACAGAGGAAGAGATGAGCAGACGCCAGTGCAAAAATACAGGCAACAACATAAAGACCTATATGGCAACATCAGAACCTAGTGATTCTACACCTGCAAGACCTAAACATACCATGACAGAAGAAGCAGAAGAAATCAACCCTAAAAATGACATTAAGAAGATGATAGAGGCCCTTAAAGAAGAAATAAAACATTCCCTCAATGAGGAAATAAAAACTTTCCTTAAAGAGGAATTGAAAAACTACCTTAAAGAGGAAATAAAAACTTTCCTTAAAGAGGAAATAAAAAACTCCCTTAAAGAGGAAATAAAAACTTCCCTTAAAGAGGAAATGAAAAACTCCATTAAAGAGGAAATAAAAAACTCCCTTAAAGAAATGGAAGAAAAAACGAACAAAAAATGGGAAGAAATCAAAGAAAGCCAAGAAAAAGCAATTAAACAGATGAAAGAAACATTCCAAGATCTGAAAAATGAATTTGAGACAATAAAGAAAACACATGCTGAGGGAATGCTGGAAATAGAAATCCTGACAAAACGAACAGGAACTACAGAAACAAGCATAACCAACCGATTGCAAGAGATGGAACAGAGAATCTCTGACACTGAAGACACGATAGAGAAAATAGATTCGTCAGTCAAAGAAAACAATAAAGACAAAAAAGTCCTAACACAAAACGTCCAGGAAATTTGGGACACCATGAAAAGACCAAACCTAAGAATAATAGGGATAGAAGAAGGAGAAGAATACCAACTCAAAGGCACAGAAAATATATTCAACAAAATCATAGAAGAAAACTTTCCTAACCTAAAGAAAGAAATACCTATGAAGATACAAGAAGCTTACAGAACACCGAATAGGCTGGATCCAAAAAAAAAGTCCCCTCACCACATAATAATCAAAACACTAAACACACAGAATAAAGAAAAAATATTAAGAGCTGCAAAGGAAAAGGACCAAGTAACATATAAAGGCAAACCCATCAGAATAACACCAGACTACTCAATAGAGACTATGAAAGATAGAAGATCATGGACAAACCTCATGCAGACACTAAGAGACCATGGATGCCAACCCAGACTATTATACCCAGCAAAACTCTTAATCACCATAGGCGGAGTAAACAAAATATTCCAGGATAAAACCAGATTTAATCAATACCTGTCCACAAACCCAGCCCTACAGAAAGCACTAGAAGGGAAAATTCAACCCAAAGAAGCTAAACACATCCATGAAAAATCAAGCAATAGATAATCCTACACCAACATACACCACAGAAGGACAACACAACACAACCAAAAAAATAACAGGAATTAACAATCACTGCTCATTAATATCCATCAATATCAATGGTCTCAACTCACCTATAAAAAGACACAGGCTAACAGAATGGATTAGAAAACAGGACCCATCCATATGCTGCATACAAGAAACACACCTTAACTCCAAAGACAGACACTACCTCCGAGTAAAGGGCTGGGAAAAGGTTTTCCAAGCAAATGGACCTAAGAAACAAGCTGGTGTAGCTATCCTAATATCTAATAAAATAGACTTCAAACTAAAATCAATCAAAAGAGACCAGGATGGACATTACATATTCATCACAGGAAAAATCCACCAAGATGAAGTCTCGATTCTAAACATTTATGCTCCAAATACAAAAGCACCCACATTCATAAAAGAAACACTACTAAAGTTTAAAACGCACATCAAACCCCACAAATTAGTAGTGGGAGACTTTAACACACCACTCTCACCAGAAGATAGATCTACCAGACTGAAACTTAACAAAGAAATAAAGGACCTAACAGATGTTATGACTCAAATGGACCTAACAGATATCTACAGAATATTCCATCCTAACACAAAAGAATATACCTTCTTCTCAGCACCCCATGGAACCTTCTCAAAAATTGACCACATGCTTGGACACAAAACAAATCTCAACAGATACAAAAAAATTGGAATAACCTCCTGTATCTTATCAGACCACCATGCCTTAAAGTTAGAACTCAATAACAACAAAAATTATAGAAAACCCACAAACTCATGGAAACTGAATAATACCCACCTGAAACATCAATGGGTCAAGGAAGAAATAAAGACAGAAATTAAAGAGTTCCTAGAATTCAATGAAAATGAAAGTACAACATACCCAAACTTATGGGACACTATGAAAGCAGTGCTAAGAGGAAAATTCATAGCTCTAAATGCACACATAAAGAAGATGGAGCAATCCCATACCAATGAATTAACAGCACAACTGAAAGCTCTAGAACAAAAAGAAACAAACTCACCCAGGAGAAATAGACGCCAGGAAATAATCAAATTGAGGGCTGAAATCAACGAAATAGAAAACAAGAGAACAATACAAAAAATCAATGAAACAAAGAGTTGGTTCTTTGAAAAAATCAACAAGATAGACAAACCACTAGCCAAATTAATCAAAAAGCAAAGAGAGAACACCCAAATTCACAAAATCAGAAATGAAAAGGGAGACATAACAACAGACAATGAGGAAATCCAGAGAATCATCAGATCATACTTCAAAAACCTGTACTCCACAAAAATGGAAAACCAGTTAGAAATGGACAATTTTCTGGATAAATACCAAATACCAAAATTAAATCAAGACCAGATAAACCATTTAAATAGACCAATAACCCCTAAAGAAATAGAAACAGTCATCAAAAGTCTCCCAACTAAAAAAAGCCCAGGACCAGATGGTTTTAGTGCAGAATTCTACCAGACTTTCAAAGAAGAACTAATACCAATCCTCTTCAAAGTGTTCCACACAATAGAAACAGAAGGAACACTACCAAACTCTTTTTATGAGGCTACAATTACCCTGATACCCAAACCACACAAAGATGCAACAAAGAAAGAGAACTACAGACCAATCTCCCTCATGAACATTGATGCAAAAATACTCAACAAAATATTGGCAAACCGAATCCAAGAATACATCAAAACAATCATCCATCACGACCAAGTAGGATTCATCCCAGGGATGCAAGGATGGTTCAACATACGGAAATCAGTCAATGTAATACACCATATAAACAAACTGAAAGAAAAAAACCACATGATCATCTCCCTAGATGCTGAAAAAGCCTTTGACAAAATCCAACACCCCTTCATGATAAAGGTCTTAGAAAGAATAGGAATACAAGGAACATTTCTAAACATAATAAAAGCAATTTATAGCAAGCCAACAGCAAACATCAAATTAAATGGAGAGAAACTCAAAGCGATACCACTAAATTCAGGAACAAGACAAGGCTGTCCACTCTCCCCATATTTATTCAATATAGTACTAGAAGTTCTAGCTAGAGCAATAAGACAACAAAAGGAGATCAAAGGGATACAAATTGGCAAGGAAGAAGTCAAACTTTCACTATTTGCAGATGATATGATAGTATACATAAGTGACCCCAAAAACTCTACCAGGGAACTTCTACAGCTGATAAACTCCTTCAGTAAAGTGGCAGGATACAAGATCAACTCAAAAAAATCAGTAGCCCTCCTATACACAAATGATAAAAGGGCTGAGAAAGAAGTCAGAGAAACATCACCCTTTACAATAGCCACAAATAATATAAAATACCTTGGGATAACACTAACTAAACAAGTGAAAGACCTTTTTGATAAGAACTTTAAATCTCTAAAGAAAGAAATTGAAGAAGATATCAGAAAATGGAAGGATCTCCCATGCTCATGGATAGGCAGGATTAACATAGTAAAAATGGCAATCTTACCAAAAGCAATCTACAGATTCAATGCAATCCCCATCAAAATCCCAACACAATTCTTCACAGACTTGGAAAGAAAAATACTCAACTTTATATGGAAAAACAAAAGACCCAGGATAGCTAAAAGAATCCTATACGATAAAGCAACCCTTGGAGGCATCACCATCCCGGACCTCAAACTCTACTATAGAGCTATAGTAATAAAAACAGCTTGGTACTGGTATAAAAACCGACATACGGACCAATGGAATCGAATTGAAGACCCTGACATTAATCCATGCACATATGAACACCTGGTTTTTGACAAAGGAGCCAAAACTATACAATGGAACAAAGAAAGTATCTTCAACAAATGGTGCTGGCATAACTGGATGTCAATATGTAAAAGATTACAAATAGATCCATATCTGTCACCATGCACAAAACTCAAGTCCAAGTGGATCAAAGACCTAAACATAAATCCAGTTACACTAAACTTAATAGAAAAGAAGATAGGAAGCACTCTTGAACGCATTGGCACTGGAGACCATTTCCTAAATAAAACACCGACAGCACAAACCCTGAGCACAACAATTAATAAATGGGACCTCTCGAAACTGAGAAGCTTTTGCAGGGCAAAAGACACAGTCAATAAGACAAAAAGACACCCAACAGATTGGGAAAAGATCTTCACCAACCCCACATCTGACAGAGGATTGATCTCCACAATATATAAAGAACTCAAGAAACTAGACATCAAAGCACTGAACAGTCCAATTAAAAAATGGGCTAAAGAGCTAAACAGAGAATTCACAAAACAAGAACTACAAATGGCTGAAAGACATTTAAAGAAATGCTCAACATCCTTAATCATCAGAGAAATGCAAATCAAAACGACTCTGAGATACCACCTTACACCTGTTAGAATGGCTAAGATCAAAAACACCAATGACAACCAATGTTGGAGAGGATGTGGAGCAAAGGGAACACTCCTCCACTGTTGGTGGGAATGTAAACTTGTACAACCACTGTGGAAATCAGTATGGCGGTTTCTCAGAAAATTAGGAATCGAACTACCTCAAGACCCAGCCATCCCACTCTTGGGCATATACCCAAAGAATGCTGATACATACCATAAAGATACATGCTCAGCTATATTCATAGCAGCACTATTTGTAATAGCCAGAACCTGGAAACAACCTAGATGACCATCAACGGAAGAATGGATGAAAAAAATGTGGTACATATACACAATGGAGTACTACTCAGCAGAGAAAAACAATGAAAGCATGAAATTTGCAGGCAAATGGATGGAACTAGAAAAAATCATCCTGAGTGAGGTAACCCAAACCCAGAAAGACAGTTATGGTATGTACTCACTCATTGGTGGATTCTAGATATAAAATGAACAATCAGACCACAACCCATAGAACCATAGAGACTATATATATAGCATGGAGGTCCCTAGGATGACTGTGGCATATAATCAATTTCAGTTTTACTCAATTATTGAAAAAAAATAGCCAAATGAATGGAAACACATGAACTATGAACCAAAGGCTGAGGGGCTCCCAGCTGGATCAGGCCCTCTGAATAGGTGAGACAGTTGATTGGCTTGATCAGTGTGGGAGGCATCTAGGCAGTGGGACCAAGTCCTGTGCTCATTCCATGAGTTGGCTGTTTGAAACCAGGAACTTATGCAGGGACACTTGGCTTAGTCTGGGAGGAAGGGACTGGACCTCCCTGGACTGAGTCTACCAAGTTGATCACAGTCCTCGGGGGAGGACTTGTCCTGGAGGAGGTGGGAATGGAGGGTGGGCTGGGGGTAAGGGGAGGGCGTGGGAGGGGGGAGAATAGGGGAACCCATGGCTGATATGTAGAACTGAATGGTATTGTAAAATAAAAAATATATATCACAAAAACACACACACACACACACACACACACACACACACACACACACACACACACACACCTGTTTAAACTGAGCACAGGGGGTTAACCCCTGTAATCCTGGTACTTAAGAAGCTGAAATAGAAGGATTGCTGTGAGTTCAAGGCCAGCTTGGATTACAGCATGAAACCTGTCTCAATAAACCAAAACAACACCGGGGGTGGTGGCGTGCAAGCCTTTAATCCCAGCCATTGGGAGCCTGAGGCAGGTGAATCTCTGTGAGTTCGAGGCCAGTCTAGTCTACAGAGCTAGTTCCAGGACAGCCAAGACTACACAGAGAAACCCTGTCTCAAAAAACAAAAAACTAAAATATCAAAATCAAAACAAAACAAAAAGCCACACCAACCACAACAACCAAGTGCTGGAGAGACGGAGAGATAATGCCGACGGCAAAGCCTCTTGCTGCTCAAGCCTGACAACCCGAGTTCAAGCTCCATCTATAGTCCTAGCACTCCTACGGCAAGATGGAGAGAACTATCCACAGCTCACAGGCCAATTAGCCCAGGGTATGTAGAGCAGCTGATATAGCAGGAGAGACCCTGTCTCAACGAGATGAAAGATGAGAACCAACTTGCTGTGGATGTCTTTCTGTATGCTATGAATATGTGTTGCTCTGATTGGTTGATAAATAAAATGCTGATTGGCCAGTAGCCAGGCAGGAAGTATAGGCAGGGCAAGCAGAGAGGAGAATTCTGGGAATTCTGAGTCAGGAGAGGCCAGCCCGCCATCCAGGGAGCAGCATGTAATGGCACATAGGTAAAGCCACAGAACATATGGCAATATATAGATTAACAGAAATGGGCTGAGTTTAAGTGTGAGAGCTAGTCAGTGGTAGGCCTGAGCTAAAGGCTGAGCAGTTTTAATTAATATAAGCCTCTGTGTGTTTACTTGGATCTGAGTGGCTGTGGACCGGGTGGGACACAGGAAAACTTCTGGCTACACTAACTCCTAAAGGTAGCCCTCTGACTTCCACACTTGCGCAGTGGCACATCCATGCCTAAGTAATTAATCAGTTATTTAAAAAATTAAATACAAAAAGAGGGGATGTAGCTCAGTGGTAGAGTGCTTGCCTGGCATTCTGGAGCCCCTGAGAACAAGCCCCATCACTGATAAAAGATGTAGGGGCTACGGTTCTAACTCGGTGATAGAAAATTTGCTTAGCATACCAGAGACCCTGCGTTTGATACTCAGCAAGAAAAAAAAAATGTTGAGATTGCTCCAGGATTACAAATTCACAGAAATATCTTTACTCTCCTACTAAGTTATATGGGAACACAGCTGAACCGCATTTTCAAAATAAGGCATAAGACACTAAGCTTAATTCAACTAAATAACAATGATTAATTTAGTCTCAATAGAATGTAGTAAGTAAATGTTGTATAAGGAATTTGAATATAAATATAAATATATATGAAGACTGGTTACATCATAATGGTGACAACCATCCAATTAAGAAAGGGGTGGGAGCTAAAGATTTGGGTCAGTGATAGAACAATGACGAGCTCTGGGTTCAGTTCTGAGGGCCACAGAAACAAAACACAAAAACCAGAGCAAGTAACCCAAACGGAATTTTCTCCAACGTTATCTTTTCCCAGAGATAAACAAGTGGCCAACAGACACACGAAAAGATGTCCAGTATCACTAGCTCTCAGGGAAATGCAAATCAAGACACATCTGTAGTAGAATGGCTGTAATAATAATGAGTGATAATAACAAGTGTTAGTGAAGAGGTGGAACCCTCAGTCATTGGCGGTGGGAATGCAAAATTGTGCCACCGCCTGGGAACACAGCCCATAATTCCTCATTAGGCTAAAGACAGTGCTCCTATATGACCCGGCAATTCCACTCCCAGGTATGTATACCTGAGAGAAATGAAAATGTACATCTACAGCAAAGCCTGGAGGTGAGTGTTTATAACATTGCTCATAAGAGTCAGTAAGCAGAAACCTGGATGCCCATTAACTGAGTGGATCAACACAGTATAAACTATCCATGACAATGGGATATTATTTAGCCATAAAAAGGAACTGAAGGGCTAGAACATGAATACACCCTGAAAACGTTATACCGTGGCAAAGATGGCAGCTACAAAAGATCGCAGATTGATTGATTCCTTCGATCTGAAATATCGAAGCATAGGCCAGTCTGTAAAAAACACAGGAGCAATGGGTTCTCGTGGTTGTTATGGGGATGGGGTGTAAAGAGGACCGTTTGTGAGGAGTGACTAATTGCTCCAAATAGACCGTGGTGTGTTCGTATGACCTTCGATATACTAGACAGCACTGAATGGTTCGCTATAAGCAGGGGTATTAGGTTGTATTGAATTCTAGCGTTGTTTTGGGGCAGTCTCACTTACATAGGTCAGCTGCAGCTGGCCTCGAATTCCTGATAGATGCCCTTGCTTGATTATAGGCGTGTGCCACCAGTAGGCTGCCTTACGTGGGCGTTTGAAGTGTTATTCATGGTCTCATGAAGTCAGGGAGGAGCCGGTGGGAACATCGCTTTTTTTCACTTCTATACTGTTTAAACAGTGCTTCCCATCAAGGTTGAAAACAAGGGCAGCACCTGTTGCTTTTGCTCGCAACCCCGCAGGTGGTCCGACTTAGGTGATCTGAGATCGTGAATGTCAGATATTGAAAAAAACATCGTCGGCAACAGAACAAGCTGTTGTCCAACAGGGGAAAGATGGAAAAAGTCGGTCTACTAAGTGCCTTTCCACCGTCTTCTTCCTTTTGGGTTTTTGAGGCAGCGGTCCTGGAACTTGCTCTGCAGACCAGGCTGGCTCAGAGATCGGCCTGTCTCTGCCTCATGAGGGATGAGATTAAAGCCGTGAGTCCCCCCCTCCCCGCCCCATCCCCACTTGTCCAGTAAGTTTTAGCCTAAGATGCTCTCTGCCGCTGGCTGCCTGCTGGCTTTGCCCCTTCCGGTCCTGCAGAGGGGCAGACCAGCACCACTTTGGAAATGTCCGCAGTGCTACATACAATGTGGGTCAACAACTCAGCGACAGAAACCAAAGGACAAGATTCCTTTTCTGAGCAAACACAGCGACGAGGCCAGTGGGATCTGTAGTTTACGGATATTGGACTCAGTCTCCTCAAATTCTTCTTCGCAGAAGAAGGTTTGAGTTAGCTGGGTGTCTCATGACTATGATCTTCCAGGCCCCGGATTCCGGGTTCTAGGTTCGAGTAACCTAACTCGAATGCTTGAGGGATGGATGAAACAGGCCTCTCTGCCCATCTGAAGGGCAGGAAGCCACTAGGAGACACCTAGAAAAACTCTTGAAGCACTCTGAGGTCTCATGCCTACCCCCAACCCCCCAACCCCCAGGCTCAGATTCCTAGTTGGCTGCAGAACTCCTGGCCACTGAATGACTTATTGAGGTCTTCTTTGGGGTCCACCAAAGCGTCCCAGAAGTCTTGGCAGCTTTGCAGGGGAAGAGACCAGGGAACCCAGACAGGCTGCCCGGCGTTCCCCGGGAAGCAGGACCGAGAGAGACTCAGCCGCCACCGCGGCAGCCAGCGCAGGTGAGCAGCCGGATCCGGGCTGTCCCGGCGCCTCCGCCTCCGCGGCTCCCTGCAGCGCCCCACTCGGGCCTGGGGTGCGGGCGGGGACTGGGCCCTGGCACCCCGGGGCTCGGCTGGGGGCGTGGGCGGTTCGGGGATTGCTGGGCCGCCCCAGCAGGGTGCGCTGGGGCGCCGGGTGGCCGGCGGCCTGGGCGCGGGGCGCGGCGGGCGCGGGAGCCGCAGGTGGTTCCCGGCTGGCCTTTCTCCTCCCCCTTCCCTTTCTCCCGCCGCCCTCCCTGGCGCCCGTGTCGGCGGCACTTCCCCCGCTTCCTCCTCCCTCTCCAATCCGGAGGGAGGGAAGGAGCCGCGGCGCTTTCCTGCCTTGCAAACTTCAGCGGGACCCACCGCGGCCGCCCCGCGATCGGCTCCGGGAACTTCCTCGGCCGCGCCGCCCCGGGACGGAGCCCTGGGGGGAGGCAGGTCGCCGCGCGCCACCCGGCTGGGGTCTCCGAGCTGTCCCCGCGCCTCCTCGCCTCCCGGCCTCGTCCCCGCGGCAGCTGCCCCGGGACTCTCCTTTGTGTTGGATGCGGACCCGCGCCCATCGCCCTCGGGGCCCGGCGTGAACGCCGTGATCGCCGGTCCCCCGGCGCCCCGCGCGCCCAGCCATGCCCTTCCACCAGCGGAGCGTGGAGCCCGCGCGGCTGCGCCGGCCCGAGGAGGCGGCGGCGGCTCGGGCTGCGGGCGCGCCGCTCTTCCGCTCGCTGGAGCAGGTCAGCTCGCACACCCTGGTCTGCCTGCTCGCCCAGCTGGCCGACCTGTCGCGCTGCGCCGGGGACATCTTTGGGGAGCTCGAGGGCCAGGCGGCCGCGCTGGGTCACCGCACCGCCGAGCTGCACCGCCGCCTCGACGCCCTGCACGCCGCCGCCGCGCGCCTGGACCACCGGCGAGTGAAAATCCGTGAGTGGCTGGTGGCCCCGGGGAGGGCACCGCGGCACCGAGGCGCTCGGCCAGCTGCTGCCTCCCGCCCCCTGGCGGCCCAGGCTCAGCTCTCCGGCTGCTTCGGGAGCCCATGGGTGTCGGGGGGCTTGGGTAGGGAGGCCGTGCAGGTGGCGGGAGCGTGTGGCTAGCCCCGATTCTGGCTTCCTGGAGGTTGCCTTGGTGGAGTGGGCGCGGAGTGTGGCTTTGGGGATGGCTCATCCCACTGCTCTGTCAGTGGGAAATTGACAGTTATGGCAAAACGTGATGGTGTCCTTTTGGAGAAGTCAAGGGATATAGGATGGTTATAGCGCTTCACACTTTAGGAGGGTCTGTTTGTGGACAATCTCTGGGGACCGCATCGAGGGTTGGGGTGGCCTGTCACCCCTGCCTGCTGCATATTGTACACGTGACCTTACCTACCGAAGAAGAGCGTGTTAAGTTGAGGGTTTTTCCTTTTGGCCTTGATTTTTGTTTCCTCCCAGACTGACCATTGGCTCTTTGTTATTCTGAAGACCTTGACCTTGAGTCGGGATTCTGTCTTTGTCTGGCCCTCCTCAACCCCCCAAATTAAGCCTATGTCCTGACATAGTAATCTCCAAGTGCCCATTTCATTTCAGCGGCTTTAACTGGCTCTGATGAATGAAGGGACTGGAATTTCCTGCTGGCCCAAACAGAGAAACTTTCAGTGTGATGTCTGGGTGGTTTCTCCCTTTTCAGTAAGTGGACTCGGTCACAATACTTAGTGTGAAGAGTAAATTGGGGATGGTTGATGGATTGCCGGGTGAGAGGGCAGATACTGGTGAAGCAGCCCACGCCTAGATTTCAGCAGCTCTGCATGAAAAATGGCCTCACTTAGAATCACTTCATACGTAATCCGGAGTAGCTTGTTTTCCAGCTTGCTAGAAAACCTGAGTCAGGTTTAAGTATCTTACAGCCTAGGAGTTTGTATTTTCACTAATTTAAACTTACCACATGCCACTGAAATGCGTCTTTCTAGGTTGTGCGTTTATCATATGATGGTTTTACATATTTTTGGTCAGCTCTGTTTAGATTGTGCTGGAAACACACCCTGATAAGCCATGGGCCGCTTTTAACTCAGGAAAGTAGGAAGAGGACAAGAGGGTTGGGGAGCCAAAGTCATCTAATAATTTGTTGGGGGGATATAATCAGATCTAATTAGTTCATGTGAACGAGGACCTCGTGCCTAAGAATATGGTGTCCTAGGGGACTTTTCACTGTCAACCTGGTAATCCTGTTTGTTTCTGTGTGCTTTTTGAGTAGGGTGTGTGTATCTGGGTGAATGAGAATTTCATCCCTGACATGTTCTTTAGTGAGGCAGATCTGGCTGCTGGGTGAGCAAAATGAAGGTGCATGGCATGGAGTGTTGCCACCTTCTGCAGTTGCAAAACTAGGCGAATTACAGCTTTCAAACTAAAAATGTGGAAAAAGAAACATTCCTCGATGTGAAAACTCTTTCTTTGCTAGTATTGTTTTGCATTTAAATATATTTCCTCCTTCCTTTCCTCCTCTTCCTCCCGCCACACCTCCTTCTTTTAGATAGAGTCTCATGGAGTCCAGACTGGCCTCGGACTTGCTGTGTAGTTAAGACAGGCCTTGGGCTCCAGACCATCTGACATCCCACTTCCGGGTGTTCACCTCCAGCTCCTTTTCCTTTCTTTGAACATGTGTGCATTCCAATAAGCTATACTGCCCAGCAGTCCCCTGGATTCTCTCTAGAGTTGTTCTTGAAGTGACTGAAATGATTCTCTTCAAAGTTTTCATGAGCATGTTATCTTAAATGGCTTTAATTTCACACGGGTAATCCTGGTTGATCATGTTCATATGGTCGTGAAAGAAGACTTTAACAAAAATAACGACTCCTGAGGCCATAGGTGTGCATACGTACAAAAAGAGGAGTTATTAAAGACTTGGGTAGATTTGGGCCCTTCTTTACCTACAACTTTTTGGTAGGTTAATAAGCGATGAATCACCTATACATGCATCCTATTTAGCATCTGCAGCTTTCTTTGAAAAAAAAAAAAGTGCCTTGTTTAGCACAGTGGCTCATTCCTGCAATTCCAGCATGTGGGAGGGTGGCTGGTCTTGAACTTAGAGTGGCTGGATTAAAGGTGTGTACCACTATGCCTGTCCTTGAACTCTGAGCGCTAGGATTAAGGGTGTACACCACTGTGCCTGACATCTTGGTCTATTTATTTATTTATTTATTTATTTATTTATTTATTTATTTATTTCTGGAGCTGAGGACCGAACCCAGGGCCTTGCGCTTGCTAGGCAAGCGCTCTACCACTGAGCTAAATCCCCAACCCATCTTGGTCCTTTTAAAGCAGGTCTTCCAAGTCATATGGACCTTTCTACTCGGAATTGACTATAGATACTCCTGATTTCATAAACTCATAACCAGAGAAGAAATCCAGGCCAAAAGACTTGAAGCCATTTGCCCTGGCTGAGGGCTAGAGCCCGTACCTTTGATTGGCTTGCCTGCTGTCCAGTGTTGTGTGTGGCTTCCCTTTAGGAGTTGTTTGGAAATGGGGACCAAAGTGTAGACGCATTTCACGAACTGCCCTTGGGCTGCCTATGAACCTTAGTTTCGTCCCTCTGGGAAGACAAACCTGTTCATGAGTCTCCCACGGAGAAAGTAACAGACTCCGGTAAGTAGCATAATGCTAGCGGGCCAAGGGCCAGTCCATTCATGGCTGCTGGTGTGTCTGCCCTCATGTGAGATGGCAGCGGAAGAATCGGAACATCATGGACCATGTTTGCAACACCGGATCAGTATGTTAGGCCCATGGCGAGTCCTGCTGCCTCCACGGATTAGGAGTTCTTTGGTCTTCCCGTTCTTCAAATGTCATAGCTAGAAAGTCCTACAAAACTTACGTTAGGAAAACCACACGTTACTGTTCTTCCCATGCCCGGTGAGGATTCCTCCGATGACCTTGGGGAAAGTGGCCCCACGGATCCAGTATGTATGGACCTTGTGATGGTTATTCTTGGTTGTCAACTTGACTTCATCTGGAATGAACTAAAACCCAAGCAGCTGGATACAACTTGTGAGGGATTTTTCTTTTTTTTTTATTTAATCAATTCATTTGATGTGGGAAGACCCACTTTTAACCCAGATCTTTGGAGGTGAGAAGATCCACCTTTAATGTGGGCCACACCTTCTGGTGGCAGCCTGTATAAAGGACATGGAAGCAGGAAGCTCTTTTTCTTTGCCTGTTTGTCCTCTCTCTCCCTGGCAATGTCTGTTCTTTCACTGGCCCTGGAGCCTACTTCTTTGGGATCCTGGTGTATACTGAGCACTAGCTGAGACATCCAGCCTTGTGAACTGAACAACTACTGGATTCCTGGGCTCTCTATGGGTAAATAACCATTGTTAGACTAGCTGGAACACAGCCTTTAAGTTACTCTGATAAGTGTGTGTGTGTGTGTGTGTGTGTGTGTGTGTGTGTGTGTGTGTGTGTGTGTATGTGTGTATTCATTCTATCAGTTCTGTTTCTCTAAAGAACCCGGACTAATACAGACCTTAACACTGCATTTACAAGGGACGGAAGGTGAGTCTTTTACATCTACTCCCTTCAGGTATTCAGCAAGCTGCTTAGAGTCAAGGATGGCCGCACGTTTGTTTTTATAGATCTTAGTACAGTGACTAGAATATGATCTTATCACATGTATATTTAAATTTTTAAAAATGACATTTAATGTGTGTGTGTGTGTGTGTGTGTGTGTGTGTGTGTGTGTGTGCAAGTCAGAGGACAACTTACTGGAGTGTTTCTCCTTCCACCCTGTGGGACTCAGGGATCAAACTCCGGTCGCCAGGATTGGCAGCACGTCTCCTTTATCCACTGCACCATCTCACTGGTTCTGTTTCTGTGAAAGTAAAACTTAATTAGTGCTGCTGCTGACTAAGTACAGCTTTACTGAGGATAGTAACAGCCGGCAGAACTATGAATGGTTATGTCTGGGCTCTGTTAGCAATCAAGAGACTTTACTGTGCAGGAGTCAACAGATACTCAAAGTCACGGGCATGTTTTATTGATGTTTGTGCAAGTGTGCCCCCCTACCCCCGACACCTCCCGTACTTGGGTTTTGGCCTAGGGCATGTTAGGAAGTCTTCTACCACTGAGCTATATCCCAGACCCCTTTTTAATTTTTAAATTCTGAGACAGCATTTCTCTAGGTTGTCCATGGTCTTGACTCGCTTGGTAGCCCAGGCAGCCTTTGAACTTGCTATTCTCCTGCCTCGGACTTTCAAGTGGCTGGAATTATAGGCCTGTGGCTTTGCCTCAAAAATAGTTTTACTGGGACACAATTCCCACTGGATCCCCCCATGTCCAGTGTGCAGGTCGGTGGTTTTTAGTGTATGCAGACTGTGCGGCATGACCACAGTCTGTTTCTTCACATTTCCGTGGTCCTGAAAGTACCCCATCTCTGGGAGTCTCTCTCCCTTTCCTCTTGACCTTTCTACCTCCGGGCTGCCACATTATATACGTTCTGCCTCTGTAGATTTGGGTGCTCTGAACATTGCAGATACATATACTCCTGTCATCTGTGGTCTCTGTCCGGCTTCCTGTAAGAAGCACAGTGTTTCCAGGTTCACCATTTGCTGCTTTCCATAACTAACAATCACACTCCCGAGAAGTATGTCTACGTATTAAAAAATCCTATCATTCAGATTTCTTTATTTGATCCCAAAGCCACGTGAAATGGAAAGGCAAGGCCATATTTTAAAGCCCATTTTAGAGATGAAGAGATGCAAGTTCTGTAAAAGGCGTCAATGAATAGGGCGGGCTGAGTCTCGTGATTTCTGCTCTCAGCTCTCTTCAGTTTGTCTTAAAAGTCCTTACTGGGACTGGGGATGTAGTCCAGTGGTGGCTTGCTTGCCCAGCGCGTATGAAGCCCTGGGTTTAGTCCCCAACACTGAATGTAGTGGCACATGCCTGAAAATCCAGTCCTTGGGAGATAGAAGAAGGAAGAGCAGAAAGTGAAGCTCATTCTAGGCTACATAGTGATTGAGGCCAGCCTGGGCTACCTGAAACCCTGTCTTAGGTAGCCCAGGCTAGCCCCGAACTCCTTATCCTCCAGCCTCTACACTCCTACACCCTCCAGGTGTGTGCTTCTAGACTAGGTGGGCCATTCTTCTTATTTATTTACTTTTGAGACAGGGTCTCTCTGTATAGCCCTGGCTGTCCTGGAACTCACTCTGTAGGCCAGGCTGGCCTTGAACTCACAGAGCTCTGCCAGCCTCTGCCTCCCAAATGTTGGGATTAAAGGCGTGCGCCGCCGCCGCCGCCGCCGCCGCCGCCTCCGCCGCCGCCGCCGCCACCACAACAAAGAACTTCTTGGGGGACTCTGAAGTTCTGTTTAAAGAGAAGAGGAAAAGGCAATTTGTCAGCATTTTAAAGTAGTAGTTCTAGAATGACAGCTCTTCCCCCCACCTTTAGAGTCCAGAAACATTGAGAGGGGTTTGCTGTGTTACCTAATTGCAGGGACTCCCTTTACATGATGGCGCGTGCCTCGCCTGCGCACGCATACACAGCGGACCTGGTACGCTCTGTATAATTTTTAGCACTGAGATGAATGGTGTGTTGAAGATAGGATTGAATGGGGGTGTAGCTCAGTGGTGGATCATGCGTTTGGCACGCACAAGGCTCTTTTTGTCTCTAGCAATTGGCTTCCCCCGGAGAAGGGTAGCTTGTTGGCAGAAAGATTGTATAGGCATCATCCTTGTGTAAACAGGTGGAAGAATTTGGTAGACAGTGCGGGCTAATACTTGAGAGCGGTCTTCTGGGTGGTAGTTTCGCCATCCTACTGTATTGACCGTCATCCTCTGACCTAACCAGTAGCTGGATGACGTCAGAATGAATATTTTTCCATCTTCCTAAGAACGAATCTCTGCTCTGTGTGTGTGTGTGTGTGTGTGTGTGTGTGTGTGTGTGTGTGTGTGTGTGTGGCTGTGTTCTAAAGATGGTGGAGAGCCTCGAGGTGGTGGCGCACACCTTTAATCCCAGCACTCGGGAGGCGGAGGCAGGCGGGTCTCTGTGAGTTTGAGGCCAGCCTGGGCTACAGAGTGAGTTCCAGGAAAGGCACAAAGCTACACAGAGAAACCCTGTCTCAAAAAAACAGAGAAAAAAAAAAAAAAGACAGTGGAGATGTAGACTTCAGTGGCCTTCTAAGAACAGGTGTAGGCTCACTCTTAAATGTATGTCCAGTAAACTTGGCTCGAGATTTGCTTTCCTTGGAGCATACCACATACTAGAGAGGTGTTGGTGAAAGTACATTTCCACCCACCTTTATCTCAGGAGAGTTTTTAAATTCATTAACAGAAACCTCTGGAGCGGAGTGCGCAGATTGTGGCATTAGGTTAAGCAACCTATGTGAGGTCAAGCAATTTTTTTTTCTATGTGCCTGACCTTAAGAATTGCCTGCCTATGCCTGGTGTGGCGGCACACACCTTTAATCCCAACATTTGGGAGGCAGGGGCTGGCAGATCTCTGTGAGTTCAAGGCCAGCCTGGGCTACAGAGTGAGTTCCAGGACAGCCAGGGCTATATAGAGAGACCCTGGCTCAAAAGTAAATAAATAAGAATTGCCTGCCTAGTCTCATAGCACATACCAGGTAGGGGCGGGAGTGTAGAGGATGGAGGATAAGGAGTTCAGGGCTAGCCTGGGCTACATAAGACCCTGTCTCAGAAGAAGAAGAAGAGGAGGAGGGAGAGGAGGAGGAAGAAATCTCTTTTTAGATTCTTATCCTAAAAGGACTACATATTCATAATTGAAAGGACTTTTTCTGTCAATATTTTTGTTCATTTGTTTTTACAGTGTGAGGAAGAAACCTAGGGCCTTCTGAGTTCCATTCCCAGGCTCAGGATATATTTTATTCACTAGTGGGCATGTGGATGTTCACAGGCCCAGGAGTTAGTCATTTGCCAAACATCAGGTAGGTACTTGTTTCAAGTTCGTGCGTAGGAACACACTCATGCTTTCTTCCCCAGATTTAAACAGTTTTGAATTAGCTGTGTGTATCCTTGGATGCAAGACCACAGTCTACTCACTGATTCTCAGGACACAGTGCCTGGGTAGGATACAGAGCCTCCTACGTTGACGTCATGGGATAATGTAGAGAAAAGTCTCACATTAATTAATTTCTTCTGTATGTATTGCTTTAGGATGGGAAGCAGTACATTAAGACATTTTAAACATTAATTTAAAAAGTTTTTTTTTTTTTTTTTTGAAACAGGGTTTCTCTGTGTAGCCTTGGCTATCCTGGAACTCACTCTGTAGACCAGGATGGCCTTGAACTCAGAGATCCACCTGCCTTTGCCTCCAGAGTGCTGGGATTAAAGGCATGTGCCAGCATTGCCTGGCTTTATTTTTAATTTTATAGTGTGTGTGTGTGTGTGTGTGTGTGTGTGTGTGTGTGTGTGTGTACACAAGAGTGCAACACCCATGGAGACCAGAGGCTCAAGCTGAAGTAATGGAGGGTTGTGAACCACCTGATGAGGAGGCCAGGAACTGAACCATCTCTCAAATCCCTTGAAAAAAATGTAATAAAAAGGGAAATCTTCAAGTTCCTTAATATTTTGGAGTAAGGTTTTATAGCAGAAAAGTAAGGCACTATGTTCCTTTTGCTTTATTTAAAAGTCTTTTTTAAGAAAAATGATTATTTTAATTTAATTCACTCATGTGGATTATGTGTGTCTGTGTGAGTGTATGCCATGTCCATGTGGGTACCTGCAGAGTCCAGAAGAAGTCTTGAATACCCTGGAACTGGAGTGTATGCTATGTCCATGTGGGTACTCTCAGAGTTCAGAAGTCTTGGATGCCCTGGAACTGGAATTATACATGGTTGTGAGCCACCTGACGTGGGTGGAAGAACAGTCATTTCTGCAGACTTTAAAGACCTTTAAAAAAGAAAACCATCAAATTTTAGGTAAAATATAAGATGTCTACCATCTAACTCAGAGACCCAGGGACTTAGTTATTTCACTTTGTTTCTGCTCAATTGGTTTATACCCTGGCACAAATGAGTTCTGCAGAAATTGAAAATCAGAATCAACAGAAGTGTGCTGATAGTCATGTCACTTCTGTGTGTGGTGTTCTCTCTCTCTCTCTCACACACACTCACTCACTCACTCACTCACTCACTCACTCACTCACTCACTCACTCTTCCTCCCTCTCCCCTCTTTCCTCACCTCCTTTCTTTCTTTACAGTGTCTCAAGTAGTTTAGGCTGGTCTAGAATCCTTGATCCCCCTGCCTCTGCTTCCTTGGGCTGGGATCTCGGCCATGCACCACCACGCCTGTCTCCCAGTGGTTCACATTTCTCACAGTGTTCACGGTGACAGTGTTTTGGAAAAATGGACGTGGAGCTGGAGCTTGTGTTTCAGAGAACTCCCAAGTAGAGGGCATGGAGGTCCCAGGCTCTATTCCCTTTCCTCGTGAAATAGTGACATGTTCCCACAATAGGAGGAAATAGAGGCTAAAGGGCCTGTGAAAGAAAGACCGCCACGTGAAGGCCCCATGAGAAGGGCTGGCAGCCTAGGCCCTGAGGCTGAACCCATGTGTGACACAGGAAATCCAGCCCCTTCAGGCAGGGTGCATCTCGGGTCAGCCTGCTCCAACATTGTGTGGTACATTCTCAGTACTACCCGAGCTAAGTGCAAATGATGACATTCCTTTCTTCAGAGAAGGGAAACTCAGAGAACTGTGTCTAAATCATCAGAATGCTTGCTTAGCATGCTGCGGGCCCAGAGTGCCACCCCAGCACTGTATAGGCGGTGAAGGCTGTAATTCTAGCACTTGAGAGGTAGAGGTAGGAAGACAAGGAATTCAAGGCTATCATTGGTACATAAAGGGTTAAAGGCCAGCCTGAACTACAAAAAAACCTTCTCTTAAAAAAAAAGTCCATCACATATTTTGAAGTAAAAAAAAATGACAAAGTCTGAATAGGTGTGGTGGCCTAGTCTGAGCAACATAGAAAGATCCTGTCTTAAAAGGTTTTGGGCCCTTCCCTTAAAAAAGTGTTTATATGTGTGTATGTAGGGGTGTGTATATGTGTGTGTGTGTGCGTGTGTGCACACACACATATGTGCGTGCAAACCCGCAGGAGCCTGTACTCTCCTTCTGCTGTGAGTTCCAGTTCCAGAACTCCTCAGGTCCTGATGCTTGGGTGGCAAGTACTTTCTCCTGCTAAGCCGGCTCACTGTCCCTCCCCATCCCCACACCCCCGCCCAAATCACTAGCGGATGGGCAGGGGTGAGACCAGTATGCATGGTTTCGTGAGAAGCCCAGCACACAGTGGACACTCCACAGTTGCTGAGGTAGCACCTGTGTGTTGCCCATTCATGTCCCCGAGTCACCACCCGTGGTTGGTCCAGGAAGATGGGAGCTGACCAGATCTAGAGAACTGGTGGGGAGAGGTAAATGTGAAAACGTTCCCGATCGGAAACCAAAACATCCTGCACAGATTCTGGAAGCATCTGTAGTCCATGACAGGAGTGGGGGTGGGGGTAGGGTTTTCTTTCTGTCTTACACAAGCTTGAGCTCGGGGGGCTGGGACTGCCAGCCCTTCTCCTGGGACCCTCATGTGGATGTCCCTTTTCTTTCTCAGGCCCTTTCTCCCCTATTTCCTCCCATTGTGGGAACTGGGAAGCCGGCTCAGTTCCCACCGAACTTCCTAGCCGTGGAAGACCCCCCTCCCCTCGCAAAGCCTCACTGCCTGGGTGGTGGCTGGTCCAGGGTTTGTTTCTCTTGAGTCTTCTGCCCAAACCCCGTTCCCTGGTTCCACTCAGCACTGACTGTTCAGCCATCTGCTCTTCTGGGGCCTTTTGGAATCACTAGGACCATTTCATTCATCTCCTTGTTTCCCACACGGTCTGAGTCATGAGCAATCACCCAGGCTCTGTTAAAAAACAGATTCTCAGGCCCCGCCCCTGGAGATTCTGAATCAGAGGCTGGGCTGAGGCCAGGAGCAGTTTGGGCCAACAAGGCCTCCAGGTGATTGTGATAAACCAAGTTTTGGAAATACCAGGTTGTTGTGTGTTAGGAATCTGTCCAGGTGGTGGAGCGGTTACCCATTCATGGAGTACATTGTCAGGTTAGTGCCTTCTGGATCCCAAAGTGAATCAGACAGTAGCCCTTTTGTTACTGTTTTCTGTTTTTGAGTTGGGATCTGGCTAAGTAGTCCAGTCTTCCCAGAAACCCAAGATCCCCCTCCCTGCAAGTGTAAGTCTTACATTATTTCTAGAAGATCTGTTCTGAATTAGAAATGGCCATTATAGGGGACCCTTGCCGTAAACGACCTGTTGTAGGTTGTGGGATGGAGACACTCCCTTGAACTCAAAGTTATGACTTGAAACATTGACAACGTATCTTCTTCTAAAAATTAATGTTTTAAAAACAAGCAGAAGCAACAAGAACAACAAGAAGATGTGTTGGCATATAACCTGGAATCCTGGAATCTGGGAGGTAGAGCCAGAGGGCCATGGGTTCAAGGACATCCTGCACTATTGGAGGAGACCTTTCCTAAAACAAGACAAACCCATGGGAAGACAAATAGAACTTCTCTGGTATGAGACCCTCTAACCCCCACCCCATCCCCACCCCCACCCCAGGAGTGGTAGTGATTTAGTTAACACTTCTTTTGTCTTACTTACTCTAGATTTCTTTCACAGACATAGAAAGCAGAGTTTTACTTCTCTTTTTATTAGACTTCCCCATTTTGATTAAAAAGTCGGGGTGTTACCAGCAGCCCACAAAGGCTGGTGCGGTGATGAACTTCGGACTTCTCTCTGGCCATGTTAGGCATCTGGTAGAAATGCTCTGAGGAACTGAATTAAGTAGGCTCTGGTATGGGTAATCGGATTATGCCTGATCACAGTTGAGGTGTTGCCGGGGACGCTCCCAGCTGACATCTGGCTGCGGGACTATATACAGATGAGGAGGAAGCCAGCCCGTATTTCTCAGGGTATCCGTTGCACTAATTAATCAGCTGGCGGACTCTGGGGCACCTGGCTGCATTCATTACCTCTACTTGACAGGAGCGCTGAGGTTTGTGTAGCTCAGGGTGCAGCTTGCATAGACAGGGCATGAATTTTCATTGAGTCTATTTTCATTGAGTCTACAGTGTCCAACGAATATGCTTCAGTGGGCATCTGGAGAAGAGTCTCATTCCTGCTGACCGCCTTCTGCCCAGTCCCTCCAGCCCTTTGCCAGTCTTCACTTTTGTTACTCTGTGTCTTTCCAAGATTCTTTCACACACACAGAAAAGTGTTTCCCTTCGACTTTCCATGCACAGAATTTCAGGATTTTGTCCTATCATATTCACAGTTCTTCTATATGACTGTTAGTTGATTTCTAAAAATTAACTACTTGTAAATCATATTTACACGTCCCGGGTTGATTTTATTGTTGTTAGAGTAGGCAATTGAATTGGGAGAAAAAAAAAATAAGGTAAAATTCAGATAGATTGCTAAATTCCTTATTACATTTTTAAAAATTGTTAGTGTTTGGGTTTTTAGGTCTGTCTAAACATGAGCTTCTGAAGAGATGATTGAGCATTCCCTGCATTTAGAAGGGAACTGGGGGTGGGGCTGAGGGGAGAGAGTGCTTGCCAGCATGCCTTTGGTCTGGAGATCCCGATGTTGAATGTGAGTTTCTCCTGTGGGATGGAGTAACAGCGATCTAGGAGTCCATTTGGAATTGGTGTGGTGGAGGGTTTTACTATGAGAGAGTAACCTAGTGCTTGAAACACAAATGTGGTGGCTCTTGAGGTCTGCCTGTTGACTGCAGTGTCTAGGTACCGTGAGAGTGAAGCATGACAGACTTCGGAAGGAAGCAACCATGGTCGTTGGAGTTACTCTTCTTTAGTTGTTAACCCACGATCAAACCTAAGATCAAAAGTTTGTGCTGATTTTGTACAGAAGTGGCTGGTGAAAACATTATCGGTGGTGGCACACTTTAATCCCAGCGCTCGGGAGGCAGAGGCAGGTGGATCTCTGAGTTCTTGGCAAGCCTGGGCTACTGAGTTGAGATCCAGGACAGCCAGGGCTGCACAGAGAAACCCTGTCTTGATAAAACGAAAACAAACAAATGAAAACATTGTAAGTGTGGACTCAGAAGCAACTTGGGGTTACACAGCCTACTTCTTGTAAATAAAGAGAAAATTGAGGTCAGCTATGCTGGGCATGTCTGTGAGTCCAGCCTTCAGGACTCTGATGCAGGAGGAGGATCATGAGGCCATCTTGGCCTATATGGTGAGATCCTGTCTCAAAAAGTTAGACAAAGTTAATTTCGAAGTTTTTGTTTGGTCTTAGAAGGCACACTCTGATTAGAATATTAATGTATATTCATCCTAAATTTCAAACCAGTTCAAACAGAAGAAACCAAGAATACAAAAAAAATGACTCTGGAGAATATTGTTGTTCGTACATATACATTTATATATCTTTATATTGATTGAAATATAGCAATTGGTAGTATGTATGTATATTTATCTCTATCTATCAATCATCTATCATCCATCCATCCATCCATCCATCCATCCATCCATCCATCCATCCATCCATCCATCCATCTATGGAATCCAAAGCCTTGCACGTGCTGGACTCCATGTCACCGAACATCACCACTGGCCCAATTGGTCACATTTTAAACCCCATTCTCTGTACATAGTTTTCAGTTCTGATTGTTCAAACCCTGTCCTATATTGTAAGGATTTCCTCATGTCACAAACACCCAGAGGCTGTCTCGAACAGGAGAGGCTCTGGGGTGTGTTTCTGACGATCTTAGTTTGCATTGAACGTTTGATGTTCTGGGGAGCCCATGTTTTCTTCCTGGAATTCCAAGTGGGGAGAAGCTGTGTCCATCCCTCTGATTTCTGGGGTTTCTTTTCCAGGTGGTTAGGTCTTTGTGATCTGCTAAATTGCACTCGTGATACAGTGTCTAGGAGGACGTGTACTCGAGACTTATCAGTAGATACTTTGCCCAGTCTTGGAATTTATTACTGTCTTCTGACACAGCCAGCCATTTTTTGTGTCTAAGATCACCTTCTCAGGAAGACAGTGCTGTGTCTTTGCAGCAGATCACCCGGTGGAGACGGTTGTCAGCTGGTTGCTCTTGGGTCCAGTGGAGGAGTATGTCTGTAGGACCAGCAGGTTATAACGGCACTCCTCCTTTCTGGTTGTCTTTCTCCTTTTCCCTCCCAAAGGAAATAAACTGAGCTGGGGCTGTCCCTGAGTGGGAGGGTGCTTGCCAAATGCACATTAGGAGCTGGGCCAATAACAAAACAAACAACAACAACAACAAAAGGACGGAAAGGAAAAAGCAAATAAACATCCCTCTTTTCCCTTCACCAGAGTGGCAATTAGACATCTGCCTCACATTTGCTCACCTTGGTGGGTGCCTCCTTTGTCAACATGTGTGTGTGTGTGTGTGTGTGTGTGTGTGTGTGTGTGTGTGTATTTTGATTTTGTTCAAGAAGATTTTTAAAACAGAGGGCCGTCAACTGTCTCTTGTCTCCAGCTTTGGGTCTTGTTTTCTGGATAACCTTCGATCTCTTAAATGCAGAAGAGCTTAACTGAAAAATACTGGCTGCAGAGGGATGGGGGGGGGGAGTGTGGGCTAATTACCATGGTAAAGGTAGCAGAGGAAGAAGCTGTGTGAATGGGTTGGGAGACATATCTGTCTGTCCTGCTAGTACTTCTTATATATAATCCCAACCTATGATTTACAAACTACAAAGCCCAGTTATAATAACGTTAATGTATCTTAAGGTTTGTAAGGTAGCATCTAGAGCCAATATTGATTGCCTGTCTATTATGTGCCCATTTCATTTGGCTTTCATAGCATTTCATAAGAAGGCGCAATAGCATCCTGCCTTTTATTTAGTGATGGTGAAATGTGGCATAGAAATGTAAATTCGGGCTGGGCGGTGGTGGCGCACGTCTTTAATCCCAGCACTCTGGAGGCAGAGGCGGGAGGATCTTTGTGAGTTCGAGGCCAGTCTGGGCTTCAGATCGAGATCCAGGAAAGGTACAAAGCTACACAGAGAAACCCTGTCTCGAAAAACCAAAAAAAAAAAAAAAAAAAAGAAATGTCCACAGGTGATTTGGCTTGTCTGGAAAGCTGAGTTCTTAGCTCTGTAATAAGTTTAGACATTTTATTTGGGTGCAGGTGTCCATTGGTGCCTGTGGGAGACTGACTAAGTTCCCAAGATGCTTCAGTCTCATATACAAAATGGAACATTTCCCTCCAAAATCATTTTCAGTGTTTGAACTTTTGGTCCGCCTGCCTCTGCCTCTCAAGGGCTAGGATCACAGGCTTGCCATGCCTGGTATTTTTGGTAACTTTAAGGAAGGTCTTACTCTATAGCCCGGGTAGCCTTGAATTTAGTGTGTAGCTCTGGCTGGCTTTGAACTTCTGGCAATCCTCCTGCCTCAACCTCCCAAGTGCTAGGATTATAGGCATATGCCACTATGCCCAACGTCTGCGCTTGCCAAACTTTTTTCCAAACTTCTCAGTTGACTGTGATATTGAAAAGCATCTGAGTTTAGCTAGGGCTTAGTAAGTATTTTCTATTTTGCTTCGAATCTTTCAGATTGTTGTGCCACCTACTCAATCGCATATGGCCCTGGGGACAGATCAGTAGCCCGGGTGACCACGCTGTTGTGAATCTACAGAGAGAACCACCCAAGTTTGTCTGGTTCTTTGCGCTGCCCTGGAAGACAGTCTAGCCTCCGAACACGGAGTCTTTGTTAGCCGCTTCCCGCCCTGGCCTCTTTTCCTCTGCCAAGCATTCATGGTCAGGGTCAGGAGACAGGAGTCACAGGAAGAAATTCAATTTCAGGCTTGTTTTTTGGTTAAGTGATATGCTAAGGTTAAAATTTCTCCTCCCGTCTCCCTCCGGAGACTCATGATGTTCGAACACTGTGATTCTGCTTTTACTTGGTAGTGAGTGGAAGACTAGAAACATTGATCAAACTAGCTCTCCAGTGTCTCCCCCATTCTGCCCCTCCCTTCCCCTTCTCCCCTCTCCTCTCCCTCTCTCTCTTCTTGGGATAGTGCTACCTGTGACCTAGGCTGACCCCAAACTTGCTATATAGCCAGGATGACTTTGAACTTCTGATCCTCTTGACTCACCTGAAATGCTGGATTACAGGTATATCCCACCATACCCAGTTTATACAGTGCCAGGGGTCAAACCCAGGACCACTCGAGTGCTAGGCAAGCACTCTGCTAACTGAGCTACATTCCTGTTCCCCATTTCTTTTACTGTTGAAAAATACCATTCGCTGCTTGGTTAAGAGAATTGTGACCTATAACCATTCCCTTGAACCAGCAGTTACCAAGAGTGGCCCTGGAACCAGCAGGTGTCTGCATCCATTGGTAGTCTACCAGATTCTTTCCTTTTCCCCACTCCATGCACTGAATCTGAATCTCGGGTCTGGACCCTGCAGGCTTCCTTCCTGCCCACAGCTGTCTAGGTGATGTGAGTGCATCTTGGTGTTTGAAAATGGCGGTCTGCAGATAGCCCAAGGCTGGAGGAGCCAATCAGCTTAGAGACCTTAGCATCCAGCCGGGCTGTGCTTGGGATACTCAGTTCCCAGCGGTTTCTCAAAGGAGCTGCCCCTTGCTCAGCAGGAGATACAGGATATAAGCTTGAGAAGGAACAGTGGGAATCTTGCCGGACAGCAGGAGGTGCAGCTGGTGGGCCTGGCTATTTGGGCATTAGTAACCTGGCCTCAGGGCTTGCCCTTTAGTCTGGGAGCCAGGGTAATTTCTCTTTTCCCAGGAACTTCAAACAGCATCTCGGAGTTAGGAGGTGATTCAACCCAACCACAGGGCAGGGCACTTTTGGAACAAAATCCCTGGATGGAGGGTTACTGTTTTTGAATACTGATTCATAATACATAAGCTTCATTTTGAGATGTCAGGTAGAGATAGTATATTCTAGTGTAGCTAGGAAAAGGTAAGAAAGATAAGGAGAATTTTTACATATGGACGAGCCATTTATGAATAAACACGGCGATTTTATAAGTGTGAATTAGTGTGGTGCTTTATCGCTTGTAGTGTGACTTTAACCCATTATAACTCAACTTTTCACTTTGTTCTTCATTATATTATCTGTCTATAAACTAGCTCTTAGTGTGGCATAAGCCGCTGCAGTTTGGGGAGGTTAAAGAGAAGTCAAATGGTTTGGCAAAAGGCCGTGGGGAATCGTGGTTAAGAAATGAAATTTATTAGCTGGTGATCCTGCGTAAGGAACTTGACGTCTCTGTGCTGAGTTTTCTCCTCTGTAAAACAAGCATTGCTCCAATCCTGTAGACCACTATTTTGGATAAAATTATGTAGCTACATGGGTGCCTGGCCTAAACAATAAAAATGCCAAGGAATAATAAATATCACCTGTTGCTTTGCTCCAGCTTGCTCCTTGTTCCAGTAGCTTTTCCCTTCCGATCCCGAGTGCATTTAAATATCTAGGGTTAGCTGGGCGTGGTGGGCCATGCCTTTAGTCCCAGCACTCCAGGAGGTAGAGGCAGGTGGACCAGCCTGGTCTACAGAGTGAGTTCCAGGACAGCCAGGGCTACACACAGAAACCCTGTCTTGGGGGTGGGGGGAACTGAGATGCTAGAATGAAGGATTGGACTTAATTGTTTGACTGGACTCTTATAATATAGGGTTTATGTTCTGGCTAGCTGAGTTTTCTAGAGACCTGATGGATAGGTTTGATGTTATTTTGGGGTTCTAGGATATTTTTTTAAAGATAACATAACAGTTCAGTTATAAAGATCTAGTATCTTAGGTTGAAATACTCAGCATGTTCTCAAAAAGGTATTTTGATTATGTCTCTGATAGTTTATTTTTATGTTACTTTTCTTCTTCTCAGGTTGAGATGACATGGGTGAGGACTTTTTGTTTGGGGAGTTCCAGTGAGTTGGTTTATTAGATGCAGAAAATGTCTAATTTAGAAACGTGTAAAGTGACAACATTTAATTTGTGAGCTGCTTTGGGCTTCTATCTCCTCCAGTAATCCACCCTTCACTGCAACCACATGCCTGAGGGTACAAAGTAGCAACGAAGAAAGGTTTGTTTAGGGTTAGAATTGCAGAGGTTTCAGCCCAGTATGGCACAGCCCCACCCCTTTGGTCCCGTGATGACACCAGGGGTGATGATGAGCTGAGAGCCCATGATGTGTAAAGCTGCTTAACCTCCCAGTGACCGGGAATAAGGATGAGAGAGAGGAGGCATCCAGAACAAAATAGGTCCTTCAAGAGGTGTCCCGCTGGGGCCGAGAAAGTGACTCAGTGAAGTACTGTGTGAGCAGGAAGGTCTGAGTTTGGGTCCCCAGCACCCACGAAGAGCTGAGGGCGACACATCTGTAATCCCTGCGCTGGGGAGGACAGGGGGCTTCCCTGGAACTCTACAGCTGCCCAGATGAGTGAGGGCCAGGTTCACTGGGAGAGATGTCTCTAAACACAAGGCCAAGAGCAACTTGAGGAAGACACCAATGTAGGTCTCTGGTTTCCACGTGAATGCACACACACACACACACACACACACACACACACAGAGACATACATACAAGCATAGACACAGACACACACACATACACACACACACATACACACAGAGACATACATACACACATAGACACACACACACATACACACACAGACACACACAGACAGACAGACAGACAGACAGACAGACACACACACACACACACACACACACAATAACCTACCTGTCCACATTGGGCCCCAACCCCTCTTGATTCCACCACCTTCAGAAAGCACCACCAGGGTGAGCCGAGCCGTCCTCAACAGATGCCTTTTCCGAAGCGTTCTAGATCCTAACTGCAACCTCACCCTGTCCTCACCCATTCCACCCAAGCCTGTTTGTCACAGGAGCCCAGTCATCATGGAGGAATGTGAGCTGGGCTGGCCGAGAGACGGCTCAGCAGTGAAGAGCATGGGCTGCTCTTCCAGAAGACCCGGGTCAGAGTCTCAGCACCCACACAAGAGCTTCCAACCACCTGAAACTCTAGTTCCAAGGGACCAGGGATCTTATGCCCTCTTCTGGCTCAGTGGACACTTCACAAACAGGATGCACAGACTTACATTGAGGCAAAACACCCGTATATGTAAAATAAAATAAGGATTATTACAATAATTTTCCAGTGGGAAAAGGAGAAGCAGGATGCAGAGATGATACCCCTTCCCTCCCTAAGTGCTTGGAGGCCCCATTTATAATGGGGCTAACTTGGATCAGGCCTCCAGGTTCCATTTTAGAGGGCGGCAGGGGTGTGTTTGTGTCTATTTGTGTGGCGGAGGGCATGTCTTCACGATATAGTAGCATAGGTGTGGGTACAAGTCTTTGGAAGCAGGGATAGGATCATCTCCAAGGTGCTTGGGTGTATGGGATTGAGAACATAGGCTTTGTGCTTAGCCGAATCCAGTGTTATTGTAAGAGCACCAGGCCAGGGGTGGAAGGTGAGCCACCAGCAACTACAGAGGCAGTGTGGAGTAATGGGCAGCTCTGTGCAGAACATTCAGGTCTGAGTGCTTGTGATCTGCTAGCTACTGAAGTGGCTCAGTGGTTTCCTCGGATTGGTGAGATGGTTCAGTGCGTAGAGGTGTCTGCCACCACCAGGGCTGATGATCTGAAAGTGATCCCCGGGACACACATGGTGGAGGGAGAGAAGTGACTCCTGAGTGTTGCCCTTTGACCTCCCCATGAGCATCACAGCATGCATAGGCAGGCCCACACTCAGACACACTGTGTGTGCATGTACAGACATCTATTCCTAAATGCAATACATTTTTAAATGACAATATGTTTTCTAGGGGGCTTTAAACAGATAAGGGACAACGTTTCAATAGCTCACTTAAGCCAGTCGTGGTGCGTACCTATGATCTGAGCATATGGGAGACTGAGGCAGGAGAATGTCAGTTCTGGGGCGAGCCTAGAATAAGTCATGATACTCCTCAGACAGGAAAAAAAGCCTCTTTAAATGTTATTTTTGTTGATGACCATGATTATTTTGGTGTATACATAGTTTATCTTGAAGACCATACCTGATGGTTTATGGGTTAGTATCTTGAAATTTTATCTGCATATAAAATACCTATATTTTATCTGCATATAAAATACAAGAAAACATTCATCTGTTTTATGTGGGCATGCGTTTATGTTGAATTTTTGTTCAGAGAGTATGGGGTGCAAAATGCCAAAGAACCCTTTGGCTCCCAGCGGTGCGTTCTTTGTAGAAGAAACTGAACTGTTCACAAAATCCAAAGAACTTTGGTGAAGTTCATGTTTTTAAATCATGTTGAACTTGTTAAAAAGGATCCCTGTCAAGTCTCATGTAGCTTTACATGTCAAACATGACTTGGGAATGTTTCCCCCGGTGACTGTGTCTCCACAATTTATGTTCTTGAGGGGGTCACTGGGAACGAAAATTAAATTCTTGAAGGTCCGTCTACTTTCAAGTTGGCTTTCTTAAGTGAAAATGAGCTTCTGTGTTTTAAGTTGAAGTTGTTGGAAAAAAGTTGCAATGAAGAGTTTTCGAACCGTGTGCGATTGTATTCAACGGAACTGTACTTCGGCATTTTGGTGAACTGCGTGGCAGTTGTATTAAATGGAACTGGACTTTGTAAATTTGTCAGACTTTCTCATCGATAACATGAATTGCTAAAACTAATTTCAAAGCGGAATTGGAAGGTGTCACACAATTTTTGCAGCGCCATTCAGGCCAGGCAGTTGGAGTCCAGGTGTGGAATGCTAACTGTCTCCTCCCCTTTCCTTGCTAGTTGATCTGACAGAAGACGTAGACAGGAGTAATCTAGAAATATTTGTACTATATTAAGTCCTTAAAAAGGAATATAGTTCAGCTGGTGGGGGGTGGCGCCCGCCTTTAATCCCAGCACTTGGGAGGCAGAGGCAGGCGAATCTCTGAGTTTGAGGCCAGCCTGGTCTACAGAGCGAGATCCAGGACAGCCAAGGCTACACAGAGAAACCTTGTCTCAAAGAAACTAAAATAATCCCCCCAAAACAAACAAACAAACAAACAAACAAAGGACTATAGTTCATGTTTTGGGAGTCACTATTTATTTATTTTACTTTTTTGAGATAGAGTCTCACTTTGTCATCCCAGGCGTCATGGAACTTACTATGTAGCTCAAACTGGCCTTGAACTCTTGCCACCTGAGTGCTGGGATTTCAGGTGTGAACTGATATACTTGTGGTATTTCAGTAGCACTGGGGATTGAATGCAGAGCCTTGCCACCTCTGAGGTGCACTCTACCACTGAGCTGTCCAGCCCTAAAGTAGTACTTAACAATAGAGCCATATCTATTTTAGAAAGGATTGAGCTCTTCTGAATTCCCTGTCAAGTTCCTTTTGTTCAGCTATTTCTACTGTACTTTAGTAAATACTACAACTTTTTCCTCATGCCCGAATCTTTTTTTTGGGGGTGTGTGTGTGTGTTTCAGTCTGTGATATCTGGATCCTTTGCATTGGGTCCAAGACAGGCTGAAACTTTGTGGTAGAAGACAGTTAGTTGTTCATCTCCTGGCATCTGGTAAAGAGAAGGGGAGGAAAAAGGAAGGGGAAGGATGAGGGAGAGAGGCAGAGGCAGAGGGAGAGCGACTTCAGAGGCATTCCTCTCCAACTCCACATCCTCCAAGTCAGGCCCCCCCTCACACCCTCTCCCACCTCTCGGTAGCCCATTCAAGTATAAATTCATCGATAGATTAACCCATTGATTTGGGGGCTAAGAGCTCAACCGATATCATTGTTTTGGGGACCAAGCCTTCCATACATGAGCTGTTGGGAGATAGTTCGTATCTCAACCACAGCAGTGGATCCCTGCCTCCTGGAAGCTTGCTGGGAAAGGATAGTTGGAACGAAGTTGTGTGTGTCTCCCCTCTCCTGTAATTAGTGATTTTTGCCGGGCTAAAATCCCCCACTCTTTGGAGATGTCCTTCTGCCAAACTCTTTTTATCTTCTCATTCCCAGCATTGCTATTCAGGAGCTCAGTCCTTGGCATCTGATCCTTTGAGGAGCTCTTTCCTCCTCTAAAAGCTTTTGTGGTCAGCTCTGTGATCCCCCTGTTTTGAAATTTTTTCACACTCTCATCCTTTGGAATGTGTGTGTGCTTTAATATCTGTTGGTTACTTGAGGAGTTGAGTCTATTCTTTTCTTTTTCTGAATTCTGAAAAAAAAGCTACTAAATTAGTTTTTAAATCCCTTCATATTTTCTCAGTATCTTTTTTTTGTACCCTGCTTTTGTATTTCACTTGAGTACCTTTCCTGAGATGACTAGGGGTCTTCTCTGTTTATACCTTGAGAGTGGGGAAGGGGAGGGGCCCCTTGAGATGGAGGCTGGTCCTCTGGATGGGCAGCAGGTTGATGAGGAAACCTCTTGTTAGTAATGAGGTCATCACAGGCTACAGCGATTCTCCAGAAATGACCCATCTAATCCTTTTGCTATGAAAGCTAGACCTAGCTGTCAGCTCCCTAGGAACTTGGAAGAAAGCAGGCTGGAGCCTCAGCATGCAAAACTTTGCTTCACATTCCTTTGATCCCTGTATTTTGGAATGTCTCAACTGTGTATTCTCACCCCAGAAAGCCTGTTTTAACATCTTCAGAGGATCAGCGTGCAAGCTTCTGCCAGGATGGGAATGTAGGGTTCAAGCTGGTTCAGCAACTTTGTTGTTGTTCTTTGACACAGTGTTTCGGATAGCCCAGGCTAGCCTCAGACTTTCTATGTGCTGATGCTGGCTTCAGAGTTCCTCATCATTCTGCCCCCTACCTCCCAAGTGTTCCGACAACAGCCGTGGACCACCATGCCAGTGCTGCGGTGAGTTTTTACCAAGGCCTCCTCTGGCTCTTCCCTCCCTCTCAGTCAGCTCATTTCTACTTCCAACAGTTCTCACTGGCACCCGCACCTGAGCTCTGTGAATCAGCTGTATAAATAGATGGGTGCCCAGTGCCCAGGTTGGCTTTATCAAGGGAATATTCAGCTCGTTACTGCTCAACCTTTGCTTTTCCAGCTTCCAAAGAGCATTTTTTTTCCTTCTGTTGCCTCACTCTCTATCCTCTTCTGAATGCAGTCTCTGCTCCGGGCGGGGCTGGTGGGATGGAGCCATCGAGACTCGGTGCGTGCGCTCAGTTCAACCCCTTTTGCTAGAACTCTGGGGATACTCTTGGACTCTGCTTTCTCCCTTCCTTAAACACAACAGATTTCTCCCATTCTTACTTAGTTTTCTTGTTCCCCCAGGGACTCAACTATTCTGCTAGCCATCTTTAGGGCTATCTTTGAGACATCTAAACCATGTATCTTTCCTTTCTTCCTTTTCTAGGATGATTGAGTTTATCTCCTATTCCCCACCTCCCCCAACATTTATTTTTTTTCTTTTCCTTTGAAAATATTTAGTCTCAGCTAGGCCTTTAATCCTGCAACTCGAGGCAGGAGGATCACCATGAGTTCAAGGCCATCCTGGCTTGGGTGATGGGTTCTATCTAGGATTGCGGTCTACAAGGCAATATTCTACCTCAAAAAGTCCTTACCCCATTTTTTGCCTTTAATTTTATTTTAAATTGACAAGTGATGATTAAATAATATGGAGTACGATGTCATTATTTTGATACATGTGTTTATTGTGGAAATATCAAATCAGATTGTTTATCATTTTTTTATTATTTATTCATTCATTCAGTTCTTCCTTGATAACTTACTCCAAAGATGATGAACAGTCAGCACTTAATAGGCGCAGGCTAGCAGGGTACACAACTTTAATCCCAGCACTAGGGAGGCAGAGGCAGGTGAATCTCTGGCTTCAAAGCCAACCTGGTCTACAAAGTGAGATCCAGAACAGCCAGGGCTACACAGGGAAACCCTGTGTCTTCTTAGTTAGGGTTTCTATTGCTGGGAAGAGACACCATGACCATGGCAACTCCTGTAAAGAAAACATTTAATTGGGGTGGCTTGATTAGAGTTCAGAGGTTCAGTCCATTATCATCATGGCAGGGAGCATGCGGTGTGCAGGCAGATGTGGCGCTGGAAGAATAGCTGAGAGTCCTGTGTCTTGCAGGTAACAGGAAGTCAACTGACTCACTGGGTGGCATCCTGAGCATAGGAAACCTCAAAGCCCGCCCCCACAGTGAGCAGTTCCACTCCATTCCCACTCCAACAAAGCCACACCTTCTAATAATGCCACTCCTTATGAGATTATGGGGGCCAACTACATTCAAACTGCCAGACCCTGTCTTGAAAAACGGAAACTAAACCAAACCAAACCAACAATAAAATAGGTGTAAGGTTTTCTCAGTTGGACTGAGAGTTTTCTAACATCACCTTTTTTTTTTTTTTTTTTTTTTTTTTTTTTTGTTTTTTTGAGACAGGGTTTTTCTGTGTAGCTTTGTAGCCTGCCCCAAAACTCACTCTATAGACTAGGCTGGCCTCGAACTCACAGAGATTGGCCTGCCTCTGCCTCTGGAGTGCTGGGATTAAAGGCGTGCGCCACTGCCGCCGCCCAGTGAACATTCTAAAATTATGCACTTTATTTGATCCAGGAGGAGGGGAGCAAAGCTGGACTTCAGGTTCTCTGATTTATTCTCTCTGTATTATGGGATGTCTTCTGGTTGGAAGGGCTACTCTACCCATGGTCTATGGAGCGGCGGGAACACACCCTGCAGGATCATGGACAGATCCTGTGAAACCACAATGACGGTTTTTTCCAAGGTCTTCTGTTGGGTAGTCACATGGTGTGAGAAGTCTTTGAAGCCTTTCCTTCTTTAGTCTTGCCTGGATCATCCACCTGTCTTGGACTTTGATTGTACATGAACGTTCCTGAAACCGACTTCTTGTAAGACTCACACGGTCCGGAAGCTCATTACTATGAGGTCTGTAGATACAACGGACAAAGCCGTTTCCAGCCGGATACCTGGGCCGAGGGGAACAGGAGGTTCCCATCTTCACCCAGTTCTTTTTCTGCGATTCTGGACCACGCCCCTTACCAGTGTGGGTTTCTTCTGCTACAGCTTTCAGGACCTATGATCAAAGGAGATCAGTGCTGTGAGGAACTTTCTGTGCTGAAAGGGCTTCTTTTTCTCTTCTCTCCTCTCCTTTCCTTTTTGAGATAGTTCTTGTGTAGCCCAGGCTTGCCTCTACCATGACTAGGCAATGAAAGGGTCTGGAATCCTATCCCTCCTTCAGCAGTTCCCTATTTTGACTCCTGGGAATTTGGTGAGTGAATGAAATTGAAGAAGAGAACTGAAAACTCTGTGGTTGAACAAGCTCTGACATTTTATCCCCTGCCCCCTTTAGAATAATATCTCAAGTGCGCGAGTTTCCACTCAGTCCTTCCTAGGAGGAATTACGTTGTGTTGAGTGATGGCCATGGCAGACTTCTTAGTCTTTAAAGTTACAACTGGATTGAAATTTCACTTGTTTTGTAGCAGCTGAGATGAATTCTATAATTTGAAAACCTAGCATTTTGGTGTAAACTCTTGGTGACAAAACTTTGTTCTTTCATGCTTTAAACAGTGTCAAAGTGGCTCCATTAATTTTTTTTTTTCCCCTTGGGCGGAAGATGTAGTTCATTTGGTAGAGTGCTTGCCTGGTATACAGTAAGCCTTGGGCTGATCTCTAGCATTGTATAAACCAGGCTTGGAGGCACATGTCTATAATTTCTGCAGCAGGAGGGAGGGATAAGTAGAGATCAGAAGTTCAAGGTCATTCTTAACTGTGCAGAGATTTTGAGGTTGGCCTGGACTACATAAGACCCTGCTAAAAATAAAAATAAAAAATAACTTATCTCCCTTTTTTGTTGTTCCGACCAATTATAGAAGGAAATAGTCTTTATATGAAGATGTTGTTATATGAAAATCTGCCATTTTCTTACCCTAGAAAATGCCTTTAACTACAGAGTTAATGTAATTTGTTATTGGACTTTGAATGGATTAGGTGTTTTAACATTCTACTTCAGTTTTTGGCCTTGTGTTTTTAGTCAAATCCTGCTTCCCTGGTCTTCCACTGAGAGCTCCAATTGTAAAGGGATGTTGGCAGGGTCTTTTTGAGGACCCAGATCCCATGGTATACAGCTTTATAATGCTCATGGTTGCAGGAGCAAAAATGTAGCCTGACCTTTAGGAACTTGACAAGAATACTGTTCTGTACATCCCGGTATGGGCATTCTCGAACAGTCACACCACGAGTGTGTGCCTTTAATGACATGCTGCTAAAAACATGCCTGGGGTTTAAAAAAAAAAAAAAAGAATATGGAATCTGTTAGTTCATCTACGAACCATCTTTTTGGTTTGCACTTGTATTAGGCATGATCAAATTCCCACTGAGAACATTCTAGTGTTCCGGTCTGCTTCTCTCTGAAGAGTTAGTTGGTCACTGTCAGCACTCTGGTATACATCCTCTGGTTCTGTGAATGCTCCCCCGCCTGAGTGTCAGCACACTCACACGTTTCTCTCTTTACCAACACGATGGGATCATATAACGTACAAAGTGCGGCTTGCGTTTTTCCCCTTTTGTAACAATATGTTTTGCAGTTTTCATGTCCATATCCGTTCGCCACGTTTTCTTTCATGGTGGCTGGTTTCTCATCCGCAAGCGTCCCGCGGTCTGTTTTGTCGTCCTCCAGCTGGTAGACATGTGGGTTGCTCTGCACTTCTGACCGTTTCCAGTCGTGTTGCAAGGAGCGTTATTGCATGCATGCTCTGTGAAACCCTCCACCTAGAATTGCTGTAAAGCTGGCCTCTGAAGAGGGTGGGGTTAATGGGGGAGCACAGGATGTCAGCGACATCCACGGAGAGTCCGTTTGAGGGGCATCGGGGATTTTTTTAAAGATATGAAATGGGAAGCCGGGTGGTGGTGGCGCACGCCTTTAATCCCAGCACTCGGGAGGCAGAGCCAGGTGGATCTCTGTGAGTTCGAGGCCAGCCTGGGCTACCAAGTGAGTTCCAGGAAAGGCGCAAAGCTACACAGAGAAACCCTGTCTCGAAAAACCAAAAAAAAAAAAAAGGAAGATATGAAATGGGAAATACACTCACCAATACAGAATATGGTAAATCCAGTGGCAGAGTCCTTGGAAAGCTGGGGACCTATCACACGCTGCTTCACGCCGCCCGGCATTGTCTTTACCACCCAAGTGAGCACACCACTCGACTCCCTCCGCTCTTAAGGGGTCACATACACAGACAGAAAGCCACGCCCTGGGGTTTGTACACTGAAGGCCACTGGCAGAACACATTCCCACAACAACAGCAGGTTACATGAAGCAAATACAGTGGTCAGTTGTGGTCCACATGATGAGTTTCTTCTTATTTTTTATTTTATGTGTATGAGTAAACACATGTATATTTGTGTACCATGTGTATGCCTGGTGCTCCAGGAGGCCAGAAGAGGGTGTCCGATCCCTTGGTACTGGTTGTGAGTCACCAAGTGTGCCCGGGAATCAAACCCAGGTCCTCTGGAAGCGCAGCAAGTGCTTTTAACCACTGAGGCATCACTCCAGCCACCCCGCCCCCAGGATTTGAGCATTGGAGTCAAGCCATGAACTACTTCCTGATTCCTTGGTCCCCTCCCTCGCCTTCTCATGGCCCATGTATCTGCAGGTCTTAGAGCATCCAAAGGGTCTGCTGTGGTGCTTTGTAGGTGGCATTGTCTCACGGACCATTTCATTCCCAGCCAGACACTGTTGTTTATTTAATACGCCGTCAACTACAGTGGTCGGGAGAACCACAGGGGAGTCGGGGTTTCACCTGGGGAGAAACTTAATCACTGGGGAGAAAGGCCGAGGCTAAGTTCTGTAGTGTAGGGGTTGAGGGCGTAACACAGTGGTAGAGCACTTGACCAGCATGGGAAGTCTCTGGGTTCATGGTCAGACTCCTTCCTGGGCATGGCCAAACAAAACAAGTCAGTTCGCTCTGCTTATCTATTGTCTGTCTCTCTGTCATCATCTATCTGTGTAGCTGTCTATCATCATTCTACCTGTCAATCATCTACGTGACTCCAGCTCTACGACGATGTATACAGCCTGTTGTTCTGTTTCCCTGAAGGGCCCCCGATGTAAACGCTGCCTTTGCTGTGTGCTGAACTCGGTCTTTAGCCTTCAGGCCCGTCCCGATCCTCCGAGTTGACAGACCATGCTCCCTGTCCAGGAAGTCGTCGGTTCTGCTCTTGCTCACCCAGTCCCTGTATATCCCTGTCGTTGTCGCCACCCGTGATGACATTTCCTCAGACGAAGTAACACTTGTTCCTACTTTCTGGTGTAGCCGGGTTTCCAGCTTACTTGGTGCGGGGAGGGGGAGGGGAGGGGAGCCCGGGCTGCGGTGAATTTGTCCCTGAGTTTGCATGGAGTGAAGGATGTTAGCTTTGGCCTGGCTGCTAAGTGTGGTCTGCGGAGGGAGAGCTTATGGGGAAGCCTAGAAGAGGCGCACTGAGAACATGTGCGACCCAAACGCTAGGGAGGTCCCGAGGGCAGGGTCCGTCGTGTCTTCTGGTTTGGACCTTGCACTGGATGTGGGTGTGATGTGTCGTAGCATTCCGAACACCCTCAGGGACCACAGTTTAAGCCACTGTGAATTCGATTTTTTTCCCCCTCCCTTAACCTTTTAAATATTTATGATTTAACTTTACCCATACAAAGCCAAACTGGAAAATAATTCATAGAGACATTTAAAACAAAACAAAGGGAAACGCTTGTGAGCTCATCACCTCCATCAACTGTGAGTAGTATTTGTGGATGTGTATCTTCAGCACAGCACCGTTTCTGTGATCCACTGTGCATGACATTGTAGACCAGACTGACTTAGTTTTATTTTATGTTTGTGTTTTGCCCGCATGAATGTATGCACAGCATGCACATACCGAGTGCCCCATAGAGTTCAGAAGAGGGTTTGGATCCCTTGGAAGTGGAGTTACAGAAGGTTCTTATGAGCCACCCTGTGGTTTCGGGGACTCGGACCCAGGTCCTCTGCAGGAGCAGCGAGGGCTCTTAACTGCTGAGCCATCTCTCCAGCTCCATGTGTGTTATTTTTAATACCTGTATAGGATTCTACTAGAGAGAAATGTGTGCTCTTTAATCAGCCTCCTCATCATTAGCATTGGGCCCTCTCTCATTCTGAACCTGGGTTCTGTGTGAACGGGTGCCGTCGTGTGCCGGGTTGTTGTTCCCTAAAGGTGAACTGCTACAGCAGACATTCTGTGTGTTGAGGGACCTCCAGGCTCGTTTCCGAATAGACATCGATTCCAGCAGTGGACGACAACTGAGGTACAGTCTGTTTTCACGACAGGGTTTCGTTATGTATCCCAGGTTGCCCTTGAGCTCACTCTATAGCCCAGGGTGGCTTAAAACTCCCAGCAATCCTCCTGCCTCAGCCCCTCTCCTCTGAGTGCCGGGATTGCAGGTCTGTGCCACTACACCCAGCGTAAAGGGCGGTGCCTAGTCCATGACTGACATTTGCCCCCTCTCTTGCCTTGCCTCTTCCTTTCTCCCATCCCTCCTTGGTTAATCCCTCCATCGCTGCATCAGTCCGTGTCTTCATAGGACCTTAGATATGCTGGGCAAGCACTCACCACTGAGCTACACCCTGAGCCCCGCTTGCTTTTTCTCAGCTCTCGTCTATTCTGTATAAAATCTTGTTCAGCCTGTTCGGCTCTTAGTGATTCTACCAGGAGAGGCTAGTTAGTAGTCATTATAGACCCGTGCTTGTTTGAACAGAAAGCTCAAGGATCTAACATCTGGGCAGCCAGCTTTGCAGCATTCACCAGTGACTCACGTATTTGCTTGAAATGAGAAAATATGGGAGGAGGCAAGTCATTCAACTGAATTTTCTTTAAAGGAGCCATACCGTAGCGTGTGGAGGTAAGACGGTCCCGAGTCCCGCCTTTGGGTGGATGTAGACAGGACAGCGCAAATCGCATCCTGTCTATTGTTCTAAGATTCTGGACTATGGTCAATGATAGGGCTGGCTACTAAAACACCAGCTTCCCAAGGGTCGGGGATACCACTTTTCCTTTTGTGTCTTAGTGTGTCTTCAGGAAGAAATTAATTAAATATCAATAGTTAGATTTTCCCCTCTCATCGTGATTACAATTAAGTTGTAGTTGTAATGCCATGTAATGATAATTCAGCAATTTTCCAAAAGGAAAGAGAATTGGTGAAAGTTACCATTTTATTTCAACTTTTTTCCCCCCTCAGGAAGTGTTTTATTCCCTCCTTGTTTATACTCTGTGTGTGTGTGTGTGTGTGTGTGTATGTGTATAGTGCACACAGAGGACAACTTGCAGGAGTTGGTTCTCTCTTTCTAACACCTGTGGGCTCTAGAGACTAACCTCAGGTCATCAGTCCTGGGAAGGTGTTTTTTTTTTTTTTTTTTTTTTGCTTATGAAAGTAAATTTACTTAACTAAAGAGTAACCATTTATTCCAAGGTTTTTCCTTTTATGGAAACCATATTTATTCTAGGAATAAATTTGTGTCATTTTAATTATTCAAGGCACTCTTTTTCTCTGATTTCCTCCATTTTCCACGTAGCTCCAGGGACGTTTGTGAAATGTAAGCTCCACTATGATAGAATTAGTTTTAGTGTTTCTTATTTCTGTTTTCTGCCACAAATAAGTGGAATGAAAGCAGATCCCTGATGAGAGAAATGGAATTTGAAGGTTCTCACGCTCAACATTTTTTTGTTGTTGTTGTTTTGATTCAATATCGTTGCATAGTTTTTGGAATTTTGAAGATATGTGGGTGACTTGAAGTAATTCCTCCATACCAATAAACACAGTCTTGGGGAACATGATTTTTTTTTTTTTTTACTGTGCTGTCATTGACCTTCTGTATTTTTCCCTTCAAAATTCCAGGCAAGGATTGCTTTTATTGTAACTTTCTCCCCCATGTAGTGAAGTTTGTGAGGTGACTGACGGTCTTAGACATTCAGAAGTACGAGGGAAGGTTAACCTGAAGTTTTCTGTGCTCTGACTCCCGTGATAGATCACTGGAACCTTAGCCATCACAGCCTGGCTTAACCAGGCAATAGAGGAAATAGAAAGAAATGAATCACTGAGACACATAGATGCTGCAAGGAAAGGACCATGGGAGGTATCATGCCTGTTGCTCTTCAGAGGAAGAGTGCAGGCCGTGGGTCTCCAGTTGTGTAACGCTTTGGTAGAGATGCAGTGTTTTCAGTCCTAAGAAGTAGGAGGGTGTGAGGCGTTATGTGGGGAGAAGACATCCTACGACTTGTGTGTTTTAGAAAGGGTGTGGTGGAGAAAGTGACTCTCCCTCTTAATTGCTTGACTTAGCATTATGGTCAATTAATGTAATAAGAAAAATGTCCTAATGTATCTGCCGCTGCGCGCTGACGTTCCTGTTTTCAGTCCTCAGGAGCCAGTTGTTACATGTCAAGCTCAGCGTTAACCGTGGCTTTCCTTTGGTGGGAGGGAAACATTAATTCTTATTTATGTCTTAGATTTATTTATCCTCTCACTAGTAGCTAAATGTCTTGGTTGCTTTTTTTATTACCGTGATAAAATACTTTGGCAAGCAACTGGAGAGAGAAAAAGGATTTATTTTGCTTTGCCGTTCCAGGGGGATAGAATCTGTCATGGCAGAGAAGACATGATGGCGAGCATGGAAGGCGTGATGGCAGGATCAGGTGGCTAGCTGGTCACATGACACCCACACTTCCGGAAGCAGGGAAGTGTGGCTGGGCTACAGAGCCTAGGGACTCACTCCTCCAGCTAGACTTCACATCCTAAAGGTTCCACAACCCTTCTGAACAGTACCACTGGATGTGGACTGAAGTATTCAAGCACGTGAACCTCTGGGGGACTTTTCACCATTCAAACCACGACACCGAGAGGAGTGTGAGGATGCTTTGACATAAGCTGGGCATCCTAGTCATCATCTCAGCATATTATATATTATTATATATATTTGCTAATCCTTCCACCCTGGCCAGTCTGTGTGAATCTTGGGCCTGTGTTCTGATCTTCTCTTGTGGAGTACAGATCAGTTTAAGCAGGCTGGAGATACACTAGGCATGGGAAGACAAGGATCTTATTTTTTTTTTTAATATTTATTTATTTATTATGTCTACAGTGTTCTGCCTGCATATATGCCTGCAGGCCAGAAGAGTGAACCAGATCTCATTACAGATGGTTATTAGCCACCATGTGGTTGCTGGGAATTGAACTCAGGACCTCTGGAAGAACAGTCACTGCTCTTAACCGCTGAGCCATCTTTCCAGCCCCCGGAAGACAAGGATCTTTAAAACACGGGAAATTCAGAAGAAACTGATTGTTCTCCTCGTTCCTGCTAAGCTCCAGGAAGTTTCCTTTATTATGGATTTTGTCAACCGGTTTAAAATTTGAAGTGCTTGCCGGTCTTAGGTGTGGACCCAGAGAGTGGGGTGGTTATCTCTGTGAAGGAAATGAGGCCACTGTCTCATCCATATGTCTGTATTCATTTCACTCATTTATTTACACTGGCCAGGACAAGTGACAGGGAGAAATGAAAAAGGAAAATGTGGCATGTGTCTACACACACACACAAACACACACACACACACACACACACACACACACACACACACACACGGAATGAACTTGAAAGACATCATACTAGGTTGAAGTAAGCTACTATGTTCTATGAAAGACAGCCATTGTGTGTATTACTTATATGATATGTGGCATTTAAAAAGGTCAACTCTATTGAAACAGAATAGCGTGGTGGTTACTGGGGACTGGAAGTGTTGGAAGGTACATAGTTCCATACACTTATGGAGAGTAAGTTAGGTAGAGCTAATGTTTACGGTGACTGTGTGCAATGATGTGTGAAATTTGCCGAGAGGGTTAAGTCTTAAGTACTCCCATCACACAAAGCCCAAGGCCCCCTGAAAGAGTGCCGTGGTCAGTATGGTAATTAGTGTGATTGTTGTAATTGTCTCACTCAGTACACGTGTATGCAGCCATCCTGCTACACACCTGCTATTTTATAGTTTGAATCTCGAATACAGAGGCTTGGCCATGGTTGGCACCCCTGGCAGGTGGTAGAGCCTCTCCTGGGAGAGGCCTCGTGGAAAGACTTCAGGTCTTTGGAGGATTGCCTTTGAAGGGTGAGGTGAGGCGCTAGTCTCTTCTTCCTTTTCTTTTCTTTTGTGTGTGTGCACATTTGTGTGTAGGAGTGTACACACGCAGGCATGCATGTGGAGGCCAGAGGGCAGCATCGGGTGCCTTCTTCAATCACCCTCTTACCTTGTTTTTTGAGGCTGGGTCTCCCACTGAAGCTGGAGCTCACTGATGGAGGTTCCCTGGCTGCCCAGTGTGTTCCGACATGTCGGTGGCTCTGCTTCCCCAGAGCTCGGATTTATAGGTGCACACCGTGCATATGTGGCTTTTATAGAGGTGCTGGGGATCTGAACTCAGGTCCTTATGCTTGCGTGCAAACGTTTTACTAACCGGCGATCTCCACAGCTCCCTCCTTTGTTCTGGCTTCCTGGTCATGAGAGGAATGGCTTCCCTCGCTCTAGCATGCAATCCCTGCCTTTCTACAGGCTTCAAAGCCACGGGACCAAATGATTGTAGATTGCTGAAATCTGTAATACCCCAAGATAAAATATTTTCTCTTTATATACTGACTTGTCTTTGGTATTTTTGGTTGTTGTTTGATGGGTGATGTTGTTCTGTATGCCGTGAATATATGTTGCTCTGATTGGTTGATAAATAAAGCTGTTTGGCCAATGGTGAGGCAGAATAAAGTTAGGTGGGACATTCTAACTAGAGAGGAGGAAGGAGAAAGGCAGAACAGAGAGATGCTGCCAGACGCTGCCAGGAAAAGCAAGATGTAAAGATACCGGTAAGCCATGAGCCACATGGCAAAGTATGGACATATAGAAATGGGTAAATTTAAGATGTAAGAGCTAGCTAGAGAGAAGCCTGAGCCAACAGGCCATACAGTTTGTAATTAGTACAAGCCTCTGTGTGTTTATTTGGGTCTGAGTGGCTGTGGACCAGATGGGACACAGGAAAACTTTCAACTACAGTTGTTGTAGTAATGGAAAGCTGAAATACAACTTTTGTTTATCAATTATAGCTCACTAAGGACAGGGCTGGGGGGTAGTTAGAAGGATTCAGAACAGCTCATTCGGGGACTGTAATAAAACTGAGATAAGTAGAGGCTTCACTCTTAGATAACTACAGATAGCATATTTTTCCCATGGTAGGATTATGATTTTCTCATCAGATATCCTTTCTTAAATCAGGAACATGTGTTCAGTAATTTTTAAAATGTTTTCAGATATTGTATTGTAAAGCTTTTTTTTTTTAAAAATTAATGCAATTGTTTTCTTATGTTTAGAGCTCTCTTCCTTTTGTTTAGTTATTTCTCAGATACTTTGGGAAAATTCTAGCAGCACCTTGCATCATAGAAATAGAAGAGATGAGTGGGCTGGAGAGATGACCCAGAGGTTAAGAGCACTGGCTGCGCTTCCAGAGGTTCTGAATTAAATTCCCAGCAACCATATGATGGCTCACAACCATTCGTAATGAGATCTGGTGCCCTCTTCTGACCTGCAGACAAACAGGCAGGCAGGGCACTATATACATAAAAACAACAACAACAACAACAACAACAACTAAATAAAAATAAAAAAAAGATATGGAAGGTATGCTTTCACAGAGGCAGTAGCTCATTTCTGGTGTTTATCTGTTTCATTAGTGCTTTAGATTAATCCTATTCAGGGCTGATAGGCAGTAAGGAACTGTGTATCCTCTACAATGATGAATCCTTAGCCCTTTGACGTGGGGAAGCTCCCTCTCTCTTTCTTGACCCCATTTTTATTTTTCTTTATTGGTTTGTTTGTGAGATGGGCCTCCTGAGTGTTGGGGATTCCAGACCTGAATCCCTGTGCATGGCTGCAAATGAGTCGTTTTGGTATCTTCATAAAAAGCATTCTTTGGTTTCGAGTTTCTAATGTCACCCAGGACCACTGGGGGGGGGGGGAGGTTGCTTATAAAATCTCTCAGAACATGTTTGAGTTTTTCTTCTAAAAAGTCCTAGATAATTATAAACATAAATTACAAACAATTAAAATGCAAGCAAGACCCTCATTAGCTTCAGTTCTGTGAAATCCCGGCTATCCTGCTGAACAAACATTGGGCCGATTTCTCATGCTCTCTGGAGCAGCAGTCCTCCTGTCAAGGATCTTGCTTTGGCTGTAAATCATGCAGCCTTCTCAGAGCAGCACATCTGTGTGTGATTGCCTTGTTATGCATGAGCTTGGTCAGCAGGGAAATCGTGTGTGTGTGTGTGTGTGTGTGTGTGTGTGTGTGTGTGTGTGTGTGTGTGTGTGTGAGGGAGGACTGCTAAGATGCATTAAAGCCACACTGCGTCAGTTTTTAATCTTCTATAAATGACTGCTGATTATTACACCTGATAAAAATGGAAGTAGGGCACGCAGGAAGCTTGCTTTCCTCATGGTTGTTGTCTTAGGGAAATTGGTGGTGTTGCGAACCTGCCTGCCTGAGGTTTCTTCATGTTTCCTTAGCTGGCAACTTAGGATGTACTACTGTTATGATCCAAAGCGTCTTCATCTCCAGGAGAGTTGTCAAAGCTATGGGAGCCAAGGTATATTCAAGCTGGGGGCTCGAACACTGTTTTCCTTTAGGGGTGAATGGCAAAAGCCATGTGTTGTGGACATGGATGCTTGGTGTGTTAGCAGTGTGTGTCTCGTTCCTAGTGAGTCTGTCTCCACGGCCTGCTCTTTCTACATTGTTCCAGATCCTTCTAGCCACAGGACCAGTGCTGAGTGTGTCTCTTCATTGGTGGTCAACATCTGGAATGCTTTCAGCTGCTCAGAGACCCTCCCCCCGCTACACACACACACACATTGAGGGTAGACAGACAGACAAACAGACTGACGTTCCTTTTCTTCCTGACAGAAGATCTAGCGGGTATCTGTGGTTACTAAGCTGGTCATTGCCATTAGTCACCAGGCTCCTCTTGTATTTGTGTGTGTGTGTGTGTGTGTGTGTGTGTGTTTGGGGAGGTGCTTTGTCATGAGTGTGCCTCAAAGTCACAACTTGACTGCCGCATTTGTAGGGAGTGTGTGTGTGTGTGTGTGTGTGTGTGTGTGTGCTGAACTCATGGGAACACTTGTATACCTCTGCCACATTCGGGTGTCTCTCCTCAGAAGCCATTACCCTTTTATTTTCTTGAGATAGGGCCTCCCAGTTTCTGGAACTTACCCAGTAGGGTAGACTGGGTGGAGATCCTTAGCAATTCTCCCATCTCTGCCTCTTCAGCATTGAGATTGTAAGTGGGACCACTGTGCCTAACTTTTTTCTTTCCTTTAAAAAAAATTATTTTTTTTATGTATATGAGTGACTTGTTTTCGCGCACACCAGAAGAGGGAATCAGATCCAATTGTAGATGGTTGTGAGCCACCGTGTGGTTGCTGGAAATTGAACTCAGGACCCCTGGAAGAGCAGTCAGTGCTCTTAACCGCTGAACCATCTCTCCAGCCCATGCCTAGCTTTTTTCACTTGGGTTTTTGGGCTTAAAAAATCAAGTTATCATGCTTGCAAGGCCAGTCCTCGACGGTTGAACTCTTTCCCCAGATCCACACCTCCAGGATTTACTCAAATTGAGTAGAGCACAGAAGGGAGACTTTCCTCTCCCAAGCTTGTCTTTGGGTGAATTGAACCCTCTGATGCCCTTCTTCCCACATCACGGTGGCTAGAACTGTGTATGCCCACCGCTGTCAGCCGGGACATCTTGTGTCTTAATCTGAGCACATGGTGGCTGCGGGAAAGAGTTGGTGGAGAGTGAGTGGAGTGCTTCTGGGTTGACAACCCAGAGTACACCGCAGAATGCTATTCCTCTTCTGGTTTTCTTTGGTTACAATCCTTCTGAAGTAATTGGTCACATACAACTGTAGTACCTCATCTGGCTTCACTTAAATTCTTTTCAGTTTCGGTTATTAAAGTGATAAAGAACAGTATTATATTAGAGAAGAGAGACTGGGTGTCATTTTGTTTCCAGTGATTGCTGTTGAGTGTTGTCCATTATCTTCCGATGCATCTCTGAGTTATCAGCTAGGTAAATGCCATCTTAATTTGGCTTCACACATGGTTATAAAGTAGATAAGATTAAAAGGCCAAAAACCGAAAACAAAGCCCAGCCATTCCACAGATTCCTGAGTCAAGGGAACATGGTCAGTGAGGGAGGTTGCAGTCTGTTAGACCAGATCAGAAGCTGGGAAACGGTGGGGGGGGGGGGGCACTTGAAATATAAGTTGGATGTGTGGAACCCAGGGCTTTTTCTAGAGGATGACAGTGGAGAGGAGGGTGACCATAGAGAGTACTCGTGCACTGTAATTGTTTAATGTCCATGTTTCTAACTGTATGCTTTGTTATTGTTTTCAAGGTTGATTTTTTTATTTATGTATGTAAACTGTGACTGTGTCGGGTGTGGGTGGGTGCAGGTGGGTGCCCACAGAGTGTGCATTGCATCCCCCGGACCTGGAGTTAACAGCTGCTGTAAGTCACCCTGATGTGGGTGCAGGGACCCCTTGAACACTTAACCTCGGAGTGAGTCCTTCAGCCTCTTGTTTCTGTGTTTGAAAGACAGGATGAGCTCAGGCTGTGAATGAACTCACTGTGTACCTGAGGATGGCCTTGAATGCTTGATCTTCCTGCCTCTACTTTCCAAAAGCTGGGGTTGGAGGTATGTACCACCCACCTAGTTTGGAACCACCTTTTATGGTATTTAATTAGTGTATTCAGGAAAGATCTTGTCACTTTAATGAGGAAGGAAAAAGACTATTATTCAAGTCACTTAGGAACGTGTTAATTCCTGCATTTCTCTCCCTCTGGTTTTGGTTTTGTTCTAGCGCCCAGTTTTGTGCCTATTAACCATACACTTTAACACTGTACCGTATCTCCAGACTATTCCTTCTTCTTTTAAAAGAATACCTGTGTCCGAGGTGCCCCCAAATCCCAGTTTTCAAAAATAGCCACGTAGGCTTTGTGACCATACCATGAGATTTAACTTCTGTGACATAAAACACCAGTAATTTAATAAAGTTAAATCAGCAATACAGGAAGAAATACATCCAATAGGCTGGGACTGGATGGAACTCAGTGGTCGAGTGCAGCCTGGATACAGCTCTGGGTTCGATGCCTACTGCCATTGACCAAAATACCCAAGCATCAGATCATGAGAGGGGTCAACAGCTCTTTTCTCACGTCCTTCCTCAGCTCGGTCAGCCCCCAGCGCACAGGCCCAGAGTGCGGTCTCTTTCTTCTCACGTAATTAGAATCATATCATCTCTATTGCTCCGCAGCTGGGATTTCACCGCCCCCCCCCCCCCCTTATGACGTCTGTTTGTGATTCTTTTCTCCTGAGCTCACAGGAATTGTGTTTTGTTTCCACCTAGGATGGCACCAGCCTCCTTCCAGGATTTTGAGTTTGGTTTTGCATTTGTTCGCTTATTTTTTTGTGTATGTGTGTCCATGTGCCGGGGTGTCACAGCACACATGTGGAGGTCAGAGGACAACTTAGAGTCCCTTCTCTTCTTCCAGCACGTGGGTCCCAGAGGTTAGACTTAGCTCATCAGGCTTAGGGGTAAGGACCATTACCCACTGAGCCATCCTGCTGGCTTTCCTCCAGATTAGATGGTATAGGTGTGTATATATGGGGGGGGGGGGCTATGAAGACATAGCCTTCTAAGTGTGTTTTCACATCTATTTCAGCAACCGCGGATGTACCAGGTCTTTTAAAACCTTTTTATAGCTATGAAATACTATTGGAGTACAACTGCTTCCTCGCCTGTGGTCACCTGAGCACATTCACGAGCAGAGCACACGTAACCCAGCATGTATGCTTGCTTGGAATCTGTGTGTTTCTGTGTGTCTGTACCTGCTGCACTGTGATGTCCCATGTGTCTCTGGACTGAGGAATGCTCTCCTGGCGAATCCCTAACAGCTCCTCTGCAGCACCGTTTATTTTAGCAGAAGCAGCAATTGATAATTGATAATGGCATTGGAAAGTTAAGTCGACATAGTGTCAATACTTTGCAAAAGGTTCAGGACTAAAGGGCCTTTTTTTAAAATTACATTTTATTTCTTTTCTTATCATTTGCATGTGAATATGGATGTGTGTGGTTCCATGAGCCATGGCACGCATGTAGAAGTCAGAGGACAACTTCCAAGAGTCAGTTCGTTCCTTCTGTCACATACATCTCTTTGTTCAAACTCAGCTCTTCAGGCTTGGTAGCAAGTGTCTCTAACCACTGAACCACTGGACTGAGACCAGTGATCTTTAAGAGACACTTTAAGTGCTTAATGATAGATGTCTCCTGATTGGACCTGGGGCTGTAACATGTCAGGAAAGCCCAGTTATTGTGGGCTCAGAGTGAAGGGTGGAGGTTCCGCCCTCCAGAAAGAATTGCACTGAGCAGTCTGATGGTTCTGTGCGGATGCTTGGGAAATCGAGTGTGGTGGGAACACTTGAATCTCAGCCGTTCCTCCCCAGGTCCAGGCACTGATCTTCTGACAATAGGTGCTGGGAATTCTGAGCTCAGCATCATTGTAATGCTGCGTGAGCTTGGCTTAGGAAATTACCTGGTGGTGATTATCATTATAAATGGTGGTAATTAAACATTTCGGAAAGTGGAACATTCTGCATGTGGGTGCGTAATGATCTGGCGGGTGTTCACGTTTCTAGAGTGTGAGGCCTGTGGATAAACAAAGGCCTTTCTGTTAGAAATCCTACCCCCATTTTTGTCTGGTCCTTTAGAGGTGGGTGTTCCATCACTTACAGAGGAAGAGCAATATGATGAATAATATGTGTTGTCCTGTGTGTTTCCTAATCCTTAAAAAAAAAACTATCTAATTTATTATTATTCATACTGTGTGTGTGTGTGTGTGTGTGTGTGTGTGTGTGTACGTACAGGCTCATGTGTACCATGACATGCTTGTAGAGGACAGAGAAACACTCTTGGGGAGTTGGTTCTTATCTTCTACTTGGTCTGTCTGCCACACCAAGTGTTGTTCCCAGCTTAACAAATTGCAGGCTTATGAGATGTCTCGGCAGTTACATAAGAAGTAGTTACCCAAATGGAGAGGTCACATGTATGTAGGGAGGCCTTAGTATGTATGGTACGAGGGAAGCCTGCCCGTCCATGTCTCTTGGCCGATACCAGTCTGGTGAAGGCAATCTCATAGGATGGCTATGGAACAGAGCAGAAGGGAGCAACCAAATTGAGCCTAGCCTAGATTGCAGGATTGTACGTAAACAACTGGTTTTTTAAGTCCTAATTCTAGGGTGGCATGTTATTACAGCAACAGAATTCTCCTGGACTAGTGTTCATTTAAATATCTACTCGGCAACAGATTGTGTATGCTAAGGAAGTGAAGTATGAAATATTGCTAATCAGGGATTAAAATAGATTTGTCAATATATTATGTGCTGTTGACTAACGTAGTTACATCGTGAGGCAAGGAAAGAAATGACGTAGCCACCAGAGGCTTGGGCGTC